>NC_092334.1:162843000-163145000 GCF_046630445.1 Rutidosis leptorrhynchoides
AAAAAAAAAAACTATAAAACGCTAATATGAAGAAAAAGCTTTTATAAATAAGTTCATATTATGCTACGAAATACTATTGACTACTCTTGATATTCTATATGATTAACTAAATTCTTTTGGCTATTTTTGAAGGAAATGGCACCAACTACTCGACACACCCTGAATATGAGCGAGGAAGAATTTCGTACTTTCCTTGCAGCAAACATAGCCGCAGTACAGGCTGCGATGCAAAATAACAATAACTCTGAATCCAGCAATGGAACTAACACCACGAGAACTCGTGTAGGATGCTCCTACAAAGAATTCACTGCCTGTAAACCTTTGGAATTCGATGGAACCGAGGGTCCAATCGGATTAAAATGGTGGACTGAGAAGGTTGAATCGGTGTTTGCCATAAGTAAGTGCACTGAAGAAGACAAAGTAAAGTACGCTACGCATACCTTCACGGGTACTGCATTAACATGGTGGAACACTTATCTAGAAAATGTGGGACAAGATACTGCTTACGCACTACCGTGGTCAGCATTCAAACACTTAATGAACGAGTAGTACCGTCCCAGAAATGAGGTTAATAAGCTCAAGGTAGAGCTTAGAGGGTTACGAACAAAAGGGTTTGATATTACCACGTATGAACGACGATTCACAGAGTTGTGCCTATTGTGTCCGGGAGCGTTCGAAGATGAAGAAGAGAAAATCGATGCATTTGTAAAAGGGTTATCGGAAAGGATCCAAGAGGATATAAGTTCACACGAGCCTGCCTCCATACAAAAGGCAAGTCGAATGGCTCATAAACTTATAAATCAAATTGAGGAAAGGATTAAAGAACAGGCGGCCGAAGATGCCAATACGAAACAAGTCAAGAGGAAATGGGAAGAAACCAGTGACAAGGGTCACAATTTCAATAATCAACACAACAATCACAACTACAATCGCACCAATTTTCGCAACAACAAACACAACAACAACAACCACCCCAGCAATAACTACAACAACCGTTTCAACAACAATAACAACCGCAACAACAACAATCCTAACAATAACAACAAGAGGCAGAAATTCTGCCAGAGATGTGAAGGATACCATCCAACTGGGCTCTGTACAGTAGTGTATACTAAGTGTAATAGAAAGGGCCATGGTGTGACAAAGTGCGAAATCTACGGATCAATGGCTAAGGGAACAAATAATGTCGGAACAAGTTATGCCGACATTACCTGTTTCGGATGCGGGAAGAAGGGCCATTACAAAAATATGTGCCCAAATCAGGGGGATAATAATGGGCAAGGTCGAGGAAGAGTCTTCAACATTAATGCGGTTGAAGCGCAGGAAGACCCGGAGCTTGTTACGGGTACGTTTCTTATTGACAATACATCTGCTTATGTTTTATTTGATTCGGGTGCGGATAGAAGCTATATGAGTAAGGATTTTTGTGCTAAATTAAGTTGTCCATTGACGCCTTTGGATAATAAGTTTATTCTAGAATTAGCAAACGGTAAATTAATTGCAGCAGATAATATATGTCGGAATCGAGAAATTAAACTTGGTAGCGAAACATTTAAGATTGATTTGATACCAGTAGAGTTAGGGAGTTTTGATGTGATAATCGGCATGGACTGGTTGAAAGAGGTGAAAGCAGAGATCGTATATTACAAAAATGCAATTCGCATTATACGAGATGAAGGAAAACCCTTAATGGTGTACGGAGAAAAGAGCAACGCGAAGCTAAATCTTAATAGTAATTTGAAGGCGCAAAAGCTAATAAAAAAGGGTTGCTATGCTGTTCTAGCACACGTCGAGAAAGTACAAACTGAAGAAAAGAGCATCAATGATGTTCCCTTCGCAAAAGAATTTCCCGATGTATTTCCGAAAGAATTACCGGGATTACCTCCACACCGATCCGTTGAATTTCAAATAGATCTTGTACCGGGAGCTGCACCAATAGCTCGTGCTCCATACAGACTCGCACCCAGCGAAATGAAGGAACTTCAAAGCCAATTACAAGAACTTCTAGAGCATGGTTTCATATGACCAAGTACATCACTATGGGGAGCTCCTGTTTTGTTTGCCAAAAAGAAGGATGGTACATTCAGGTTGTGTATCAACTACTGAGAGTTGAACAAACTTACCATCAAGAACCGTTACCTACTACCGAGAATCGACGACTTATTTGATCAACTACAAGGCTCGTCAGTTTATTCGAAGATCGATTTACATTCCGGATATCATCAAATGCGGGTAAAGGAGGATGATATTCCGAAGACTGCTTTCAGGATGCGATACGGTCATTATGAGTTTATGGTTATGTCGTTTGGTTTGACTAATGCATCAGCCGTGTTCATAGACCTCATGAACCGAGTGTGTGGACCATATCTCGACAAGTGTGTCATTCTCTTCATCGATGACATACTTATTTACTCAAAGAATGATCAAGAGCATGGAGAACATTTGAGGAAAGTACTGGAATTGTTGAGGAAAGAAAAATCGTACGCTAAGTTTTCAAAGTGTGCATTTTGGTTGAAAGAAGTTCAATTCCTCGGACATGTTGTGAGCAAAGAAGGTATTCATGTTGATCTGGCAAAGATTGAAACCGTTGTAAACTGGGAAACCCCGAAAACTCTGAAGCATATACGTCAATTTTTAGGATTGGCTGGTTATTACAGAAGATTCATCCAAGATTTTTCCAAAATAGCAAAACCCTTGACTGCATGAACACATAAAGGAAAGAAATTTGAATGGAAGGATGAACAGGAGGAAGCTTTCCAATTGTTGAAGAAAAAGCTAACTACGGTACCTATATTGTCATTGCCTAAAGGGAATGATGATTTTGTGATATATTGTGATGCCTCAAAGCAAGGTCTCGGTTGTGTATTAATGCAACGAACGAAAGTAATTGCTTATGCGTCTAGACAATTGAAGATTCACGAGCAAAATTATACGACTCACGATTTGGAATTGGGCGCTGTTGTTTTTGCATTAAAGACTTGGAGGCATTACTTATACGGGGTCAAAAGTATTATATATACCGACTACAAAAGTCTCCAACATATATTTGATCAGAAACAACTAAACATGAGGCAGCGTAGGTGGATTGAATTGTTAAATGACTACAACTTTGAGATTCATTACCACCCGGGGAAGGCGAATGTGGTAGCCAACGCTTTGAGCTTAAAGGACAGAGAACCTATACGGGTAAAAGCTATGAACATAATTATTCGTACTAACCTTACTACTCAAATAAAGGAGGCACAACAGGGGGTTGTAAAAGAAGAAAAGTTGAAGAATGAGATACCCAAAGGATCGGAGAAACATCTTAAAATTCAGGAAGATGGAACCCGATATAGGGCTGATAGAATTTGGGTACCAAAGTTTGGAGATGTGAGAGAAATGGTACTTAAGGAAGCACATAAAACCAGATACTCAATACATCCCGGAGCAGGAATAATGTACAAAGATCTCAAGAAGCACTTTTGGTGGCCGGGTATGAAAGCCGATATTGCTAAATATGTAGGAGAATGTTTGACATGTTCAAAGGTCAAAGCTGAACATCAGAAACCATCAGGTCTACTCCAACAACCTGAAATCTCAGAATGGAAATGGGAAAACATTACCATGGATTTCATTACTAAATTGCCAAGGACTGCAAGTGGTTATGATACTGTTTGGGTAATAGTCGATCGTCTCACCAAGTCAGCACACTTCCTGCCAATAAGAGAAGATGATAAAATGGAGGAGTTAGCACGTCTATACTTGAAGGAAGTTGTCTCCAGACATGGAATACCAGTCTCTATAATCTCTGATAGGGATGGCAGATTTGTTTCAAGGTTTTGGCAGACACTGCAACAAGCATTGGGGACTCGTCTAGACATGAGTACTACTTATCATCCACAAACTGATGGGCAGAGTGAAAGGAAAATACAAACCCTTGAAGACATGCTACGAGCATGTGTTATCGATTTCGGAAACAGTTGGGATCGACACCTACCATTAGCAGAATTTTCCTACAACAACAGTTATCATTCGAGTATTGAGATGGCGCCGTTTGAGGCACTTTATGGTAGAAAGTGCAAGTCTCCAATTTGTTGGAGTGAAGTGGGGGATAGACAGATTACGGGTCCGGAGATAATACAAGAAACTACCGAGAAAATCATCCAAATTCAACAACGATTAAAAACCGCACGGATTCGACAAAAGAGCTATGCGGACAGTAAAAGAAAAGATATCGAATTTGAGATTGGAGAGATGGTCATGCTTAAGGTTTCACCTTGGAATGGCATTGTTCGATTTGGTAAATGGGGGAAACTAAATCCAAGGTACATTGGACCATTCAAGATTATAGATCGTGTCGGACCAGTAGCTTACCAACCGGAGTTACCTCAACAACTTGCTGCTGTACATAACACTTTTCATGTCTCGAATCTGAAGAAGTGTTTTGCTAAAGAAGATCTCACTATTCTGTTAAACGAAATCCAAATCAACAAAAAACTTCAATTTATTGAAGAACCCGTCGAAATAATGGATCGTGAGGTTAAAAGACTTAAGCAAAACAAGATACCAATTGTTAAGGTTAGATGGAATGCCCGTAGAGGACCTGAGTTTACCTGGGAGCGTGAAGATCAGATGAAGAAGAAATACCCGCACCTATTTCCAGAAGATGCGTCAACACCTCCAACTACTTAAAATTTCGGGACGAAATTTAATTAACGGGTAGGTACTGTAGTGACCCGAAATTTTCCATGTTATATATTAAATGAAAACTATATTTGTATGATTAAATGTTTCCAACATGTTAAGAAATCAAACTTGTTAAGACTTGATTATTTGAAATGTGCTTCATATAGACAATTGACCACCCAAGTTGACCGGCGATTCACGAACGTTAAAAATTTGTAAAAACTACATGATGATATATATATGGATATATATATGGTTAACATGAGAGTATGATAAGTAAGTATCTCACTAAGTATATTAACAATGAGTGATATACATAAAAATGAGTTTATTGAATTAAGAAACTCGCAAACGATATATATAACGATATTCGTTATAACAATGTCTTACTAAATACATATGAATCATATTAAGATATTGATACACTATGTTTAACAAGATAAAATGATAATTAAGTATAACATTAAGTGTGTTAACAATGAACTACATATGTAAAACATGACTACTAACTTAAGAATTTTGAAACGAGGCATATATGTAACGATTATCGTTGTAACGACATTTTAATGTATATATATCATATTAAGATATATTAATACATTATAATATCATGATAGTGTAATAATTTAACATCTCATTTAAGTATAATAACAATGAATTAATTACATTTAACAAGATCGTTAACTTAAAGGTCTTAAAACAACACTTACATGTAATGACTAACGGTGACTTAACGACTCAGTTAAAATGTATATACATGTAGTGTATTAAGATGTATTAATACACTTTTGAAAGACTTCAAGACATATATCAAAGTATTTCTACTTAGCAAAAATACTCAAAATTACATTCTCATTCGTTTCCATCAACAATTCTACTCGTGTACACCCGTATTTGTACTCGTACAATACACAGCTTCTAGATGTATTTACTATTGGTATATACACCTTTAATCATTCATTCTTAGCAGCCATATTAGAGTCAAAAATATGTGGAACCATTATTTAACAACTTGTATGACTAATGAGATAAAAACAAACTTAAGGATTTTTTTTTTCTTTATAACAAGTAATTTTGTTTTTATGATTTCAACCCATTTTTCCATTCCATTTTCTCATATTTACACTCCAAATTCTCTCTCAAAATAGTCCTAACATCATACTTGATCATCTCCAAGCATTTTCACCATCTTTTAGCTTCAATTACAAGCTTTAATCATCATAAAAACAACCATTCAAGAACACTTCAAGAAATCTTGCTAGCTTACTTCCAATTTTGCAAATCCATTTCAAGTGATTATCCAATCTCAAGAAATCTTTCTTATTTACAGTAATATGTCTTTCTAATTCAAGGTAATACTCATATTCAAACTTTGATTCAATTTCTATAACTATAACAATCTTATTTCGAGTGGAAACCTTACTTGAACTTGTTTTCGTGTCATGATTCTGCTTCAAGAACTTTCAAGCCATCCAAGGATCCTTTGAAGCTAGATCCATTTTTCTCTTTTCCAGTAGGTTTATTCACAAAACTTGAGGTAGTAATGATGTTCATAACATCATTCGATTCATACATATAAAGATATCTTATTCGAATTGTTAAACTTGTAATCACCAGAACATAGTTTAGTTAATTCTAAACTTGTTCGCAAACAAAAGTTAATCCTTCTAACTTGACTTTTAAAATCAACTAAATACATTTTCTATATCTATATGATATGCTAACTTAATGATTTAAAACCTGGAAACACGATGAACACCGTAAAACCGGACATACGCCGTCGTAGTAACACCGCGGGCTGTTTTGGGTTAGTTAATTAAAAACTATGATAAACTTTGATTTAAAAGTTGTTCTTCTGGGAAAATAATTTTTCTTATGAACATGAAACTATATCCAAAAATCATGGTTAAACTCAAAGTGGAAGTATGTTTTTCAAAATAGTCATCAAGATGTCGTTTTTTCGATGGAAATGACTACCTCTTTAGTAAATGACATGTAACCTATATTTCCGACTATAAACTTATACTTTTTATGCTTAGATTCATAAACTTAAGTTCAATATGAAATCATATCAATTTGATTCACTCAAAACGGATTTAAAACGAAGAAGTTATGGGTAAAACAAGATTGGATAATTTTGCTTGTTGTAGCTACGTGAAAATTGGTAACAAATCTATATCAATCATATACTAGCTAACTTATATTGTATTATACATGTATTCTAATATATTATGTAATCTTGGGATACCATAGACACGTATGCAAATGTTTTAACATATCATATCGACCCATGTATATATATTATTTGGAACAACCATAGACACTCTATATGCAGTAATGTTGGAGTTAGCTATACAGGGTTGAGGTTGATTCTAAAAATATATATACTTTGAGTTGTGATCTAGCCTGAGACGTGTATACACTGGGTCGTGGATTGATTCAAGATAATATATATCAATTTATTTGTGTACATCAAACTATGGACAACTAGTTGTAGGTTACTAACGAGGACAGCTGACTTAATACACTTAAATCATTAAAATGTAATAAAAAGTGTTGTGAATATATTTCGATCATACTTTGATATATACGTACATATTTGTTATAGGTTCGTGAATCGACCAGTGGCCAAGTCTTACATCCCGACGAAGTAAAAATCTGTGAAAGTGAGTTATAGTCCCATTTTTTAAAATTTAATATTTTTGGGATGAGAATACATGCAGTTTTATAAATGTTTTACAAAATAGACACAAGTATGCTAAACTACATTCTATGATTGGATTATTAAACTGAATATCGCCCTTCAAGTCTGGTAGCCTAAGAATTAGGGAAATGGCCCCTAATTGACTCGAATCATAAAGATAGATCTATTGGGCTTAACAACCCCCATTCAGGTTATGGATGGTTTAGTACTTCAAGATTATTATACAGACGAGAGGTTCTATTTTGGGGATATTCTATGCATTAAGTTAACGTCAGTTACCAGGTGTTCAATATATGAATGATTTTTATGCACTTGCGAGTGTAATGATATTTATGAAAAATGAGAAATCTTGTGGTCTATTATTATGATTTGATAATATATAGGTTAAACCTATAACTCACCAACATTTTTGTTGACGTTTTAAGCATGTTTATTCTCAGGTGATTATTAAGAGCTTCCGCTGTTGCATACTAAAATAAGGACAAGATTTGGAGTCCATGCTTGTATGATATTGTGTAAAAACTGCATTCAAGAAACTTACTTTGATGTAATATATTTTATTGTAAACCATTATGTAATGGTCGTGTGTAAACGGTATATTTTAGATTATCATTATTTGATAATCTACGTAATGCTTTTTAAACCTTTATCGATAAAATAAAGGTTATGGTTGTTATAAAAATGAATGCAGTCTTTGAAAAATGTCTCATATAGAGGTCAAAACCTCGCGACGAAATCAATTAATATGGAACATTTATAATCAATATGAACGGGACATTTCAATATTTATCTATTGAAGTCTTATCATGAACTCATCGACATCTTATAACAAGAATTGCCATACCAAGTATCGGGAAATCAGCAATCAGTATTTTGAATCTCGCAGCGTTTCTACATCAAATGTTATATATACATATAACATTTATCTCTTAGAATTATGATCTCTCATTCTGAAACTCTGAACAAATCACAAGGACTAAACTTGTACATAAAAGAATCCTGATGATTCTGTTTCTGATGAAATCTTTAACGAATACCTTGCTCCTTAATCGCTCTAAATCATCGTGAATGAATTTCTTCATCACAATTTGATTTAGAAATTATAAGATATTATCGTATCTTTCATTATAAATATCCTCAATATTTCTGAAAAAATCTTCATAAATATTATCGTCCGATATTAATTATCTCTCCGCGCTATCTGTGTTATCTCATAAAAGGAAACTGTTTTAGTTTCTATATACTATAAATCTTTGAATTTAAATTATGAATGTTTTTGAAGTAGTGTTGGGAACTGATGCGTAAGTTAGTATAATATAATGACACTTGATCAACGTGATTATATTACAGTAAGTCATGCTGAGTTTCTAAATGGAACGTGATGATTCATAGATTATAACGTCATCATGTGCCATGTTACACGACTCTTACATTCTATCTAATCTCTAAACATATCAAGAATATATCTTCTTAATAGTTCTATCATTTCTCTTGAATTCTGGTAATTTAACCAATCAATATCATGCTATTACAATTTCTCTCTTAGAACGTTAGTCATGTTCATTCGAAACTCCATACTTACGAATTCTGGACCATTACTCGCTTTACTAGAGGTCGAGAAGTGAATAAAAAGGCAAAGAGCTCCAAAATATAAGAGAAAATATAAAGCCTAATAACAACACGGAGATTTCAAACCGTGTACATTAATACGAATAGCAATATAAAGACACGGTATAACTAGGAATAGTATCACCCCAAGGAAATAGTAGGAATAAACAAGATTTTTCTGGTAGAAGATTGAAAAGAAGGATGACAGAAATGATAATTAGGAAAATATCAAGGATTAGAATAGAATTAAGGATTTTCGCAATCTTTTGGATGTATGAACTAAGAAAGAAAGTATAGGAATGGTGAGAATAATGGAACGGAAAAAGTTTAATTTATGATGGAAATATCAGACAAAGCAATCGAGACAGATGATCACATTTAATTAGAGAGATCTTAATTTCCTTAAATTCTGAAGAATCAAATCTTATAGATTTCCAAGATTTCTTTTAAATCCTTTGAATTTCGGAATTCAACCGAGACAATATCAAAAGTTAAGACGCACATTATTTTCTAAATTCAACTAACAGAACGTCAAAAGTTAAGACGAATCTCTATTTATGTATTTTAATCTTTTGCAACAGCTTCACTTATACTCTTCGAATAATCAAATTATTTATTCCTTATTACTCAGTGGTAATAAAACTCTATTCATCAGCTCACATGCGTAATGAAAACGTATTTATTGTCAACCATGACCATCCCAATCAAATTTCGGGATGAAATTTCTTTAACGGGTAGGTACTGTGACGACCCGGGAGTTTCTGACCAAAATTTAAACTTAATTCTAATTAAATTCTGACACGATAAGCAAAGTCTGTAATGTTGAGTCTCGAAAAATTTAGAAACTATGTTCATATACTCAAATTACTCTTTGACTATTTCCGACGATTCACGAACAACTATTTGTAAATAGATATATATATATTTAAATAAATAAATATATATTATTTGAAATATAAGTTATGATGTAATTGTTAGAAATTAATTATGTAAAAATAATAATTATTATTTAAAACATATCTATATACAAATAAAGTAAATTAAAAATAAATATTAAATAATTGTAATACTCATTGATGTTCCGATTAATATTAAGCAAGTTAAATTCAAACTAATATTATTTTAAAATAAACGGTGATCCGAAAATGAGTTATATAAATTTTAGGCTTATTAAAGATATATTTAGGAACCATTTGTTGTATTTTAAAACTTTTCATATTTTACTTGGGATTGGGAGTGAATAATTAATGTAATTTTTATTTAATAGTTATTGCTCGAATTTTATATCATAATGACCAGAATAAATAAATATAGTTAATTTAAAAATATAGGATTTTTCTGAAGACTTTTTATCCGCCACTGATTCACAACGGGATACGAAATAGTAGTCCGTGAATGTCGGCACAAGAGTTCAATATTGAGGCTGCTATATATTATTTTATTAATTTATAATCTTGCATAACTACACGTTTCTTTCTATCATATTCTATTACTATTACTACATTATTATATAATTATATATAGATTAGATGATATATATTGGTATGTACTTGATCATTTCAACCATCCACCAACTGCATCTGCACAAAATTATATGCATCTTTTAATCTCTGTTTCTAATTGAAGATCATCATCTTCTTTGATAATCGCCACCGGAGCATCCCTTAACCACCTATTAACCACACGACATCACCATTTCTTTTCCGTTTTCTTCAAAGGATGTAGACACCCATCAAAACCAAACACCATCATCGTTATAACCATGAACCAGCCACCTTCCATCTTCATTAATCAATCATCACCACCTTTCAGTTCCCTCTTGTAGCCGAGTCCCAACCATTATCACCAAACCCATCTCCATTCTTATTCTTCTTGTCCAACACCATCGCCATCAAACCACCATAATCACCATGATTCTACCACCATCCGACATCCCAAGATCACACAAATAACAATCATCTTAAACGTCTTATGTTTCTATTTTATTCAAGCAACACCCACCACAAACTATTGCTTTCATTCATTAATGTTATTAGACAAAATTTCAGTTTGTTCCCTTATCTATTACGATTACAAAAAACAAAACAAAAAAACAAAAAAAAAAACAAAATCCAATCATTATGAACCGCCAATTTTTTTTGTTTCTGTTCCTATATTAGAGAACCAGATCACCACTGCGACTTTCCTCGTGTTCTACTTCGAATGGAAACAACCACCTGCAACTAGTGTTCACTGCTGCAAATATACGCGTTATTTTTTTTGTTTTGGTGAGTAGAAGCTCCGGCCGTAAATTATGAGGTCAAGTATCAAACATATTTATACACCCCATACTACTAAATGGCTACTAACTTTTAATAATTGTCTACTAGTAAAATAAGTGTAAATATGGGACAGGGAGTGATGGGTACCGAATATTATGGGATATTATTTTACCAAAAAGTATCCAAGCAAGACCAAATATGCAACATCTCATGTGGACCTAATTTGGAATCATAAAAGCATGCATTTGAAGACTTTGTGGGATGGCATCATTACACCAACTCCACTATCGAGTATTTGTTGCTGATTATCCTCGAATTCCTGCTGCTACTCTTTGTATTTTTTTCTTACGTTTTCTATTCATGAACCACCAGCTAAAAACCCTTTTCTGTTCTAGCTCACTCGAGCCTAACCAAAACCAAGCTTGAACAAAAGCTGTTATTGTTATAATAAATTCTACTGTGTTCAATTGAGGTTCGGTTCCAATAACCCAACATCATACATGATGTGTTGCTATATATATATTGGACTACAACTAAATATTCATGGGTTGCACTACTTGGGGCTTCTTTGGTTTAAACAATTGGGCATTTGGGCCGAGATAAACAAAAAGATGATTGGATAATAGTTGCTGCTATAGCCGATATAGTATCATTCTTTTCTTCGGTTAAAAGTCGTGAACCAAAAACATGTTAATACATGAAGATAGATAAAATGATGATGATGGTAGTCGATGAATATGTTTAGATGATGATACATATTTACGCAATTAGGATAGAAAATAATAACGAAGGATGTATGATAAATATGGACGTGGTCGATTATGTTAAGAAGAAGAAGAAAATGAGAGGCAGATAGATTGATAGTGATGATGATTGCGTATTATTCTGTTGCTGCTATTTTTTTTCAAACTGCCGTCCCAATTTTTATCAAAACAAAACCACTATTTTGGATCGAGTTGTGTTCATGGCCTTATTATGCACTTTGGGCCGAGGATTAGACTTCCTAGTAAGGCTGTGATTTGATTAAGCTTGATGGGCCGAAACATAATGGGCCGAATTAATTGAAGAAGAGGAATACAGAGTAGAGATGCATAACGGGTTATATAGGTATAAGTTTCATATTATAGCTGAAAAACAAAAAAGGGGTGGAGTGGTCAGTAGTGTGTCTGTTGAGTGAGAGGTCGCAGGTTCGAGCCCGGGCCAGGGCGTTTATCTTTATAAAGATTGCTACATTAAGGTATCCATGTTATTATTTTTATTATTATTATTGTTATTGCCTAGTAATATTAGTATTATTATTATTATTTTTATTATTTATATTATTAATTATTAGTAACATTATCATTATTATTAAAAATATCATTATTATTATCATTAATATTATCATTATTACAGTATTATTATTACTACAAATAAATTGGCTATTATTATTATTATCAAAAATTGTTATTTCCTTTGTCACTATTAAGATTACTATTATTAATTTACTCAATGAATATTATATTATATTTTATATATATATATATATATAAGAAAAATATTTTTATTACATATAATATAACTATACTGATATTTGTATAATAAATACTAATTATTTATCTAAAGTATAAATATAGTTAATTAAGTCATTAATGAAACATATAAATTATTAAAATAATAATTAATATTAATAAATATATTTGTTCGATTACAACTACGTGTGTTAATATATATATATACAAATGATATAGGTTCGTGAATTCGAGGCCAACCTTGCATTGTTCAGTATCGTCGTACGAATATTTTTACTACAAAATATTGTAGAGTGAGTTTCATTTACCTTTTTACCCTTTATATTTTTGGGCTGAGAATACATGCGCAATTTTTATAAATGTTTTACGAAATAGACACAAGTAATCGAAACTACATTATATGGTTGAATGATCGAAGCCGAATATTCCCCTTTTGCTTGGTAACCTAAGAATTAGTAAACCGATCTACTAATTGACGCGAATCCTAAAGATAGATCTATTGGGCCTAACGAACCCCATCCAAAGTACCGGATGCTTTAGTAGTTCGATGTTGTTTTATCATGTCCGAAGGATTTCCCGGAATGATAGGGGATATTCTTATATGCATCTTGTTAATGTCGGGTACTGGGTGTTCACCATATGAATGATTTTTTTGTCTCTATGCATGGGACGTATATTTATGAGAATTGAAAATGAAAATCTTGTGGTCTATTAAAATGATGAAATGATTATTTATGATAACTAATGAACTCACCAACCTTTTGGTTGACACTTTAAAGCATATTTATTCTCAAGTATGAAAGAAATCTTCCGCTGTGCATTTGCTCATTTTAGAGATATTACTTGGAGTCCTTCATGATATATTTCAAAAGACGTTGCATTTCGTTGAGTTCATCAAGATTATTATTAAATCAATTATAGTTTGATATATTATGAAATGGTATACATGCCGTCAACTTTCGATGTAATGAAAGTTTGTCTTTTTAAAAACGAATGCAATGTTTGTAAAATGTATCATATAGAGGTCAAGTACCTCGCGATGAAATCAACTATTGTGAATCGTTTATAATGTATATGAATGGGTCCTTTCACATCTCATTTCTAAAGAGTCCTAAATATAATTGCAGTTAAACAAATTAAGTTAGATAACAAACATAATACATGAATAAGATTGTTTTATCATAAATTTAACACCCTCCCTTAATCTTATTCATGTACACATTTTGAATACCAAGTTTATTACAGAAATACATATGTTGATCCTTTCCAAGAGCCTTAGTAAAAATATCTGCAATTTGTTTTGTTGTATCAATATACTCAGTTTGAAGAAATCCAGATAAACATTTTTTTCTAACAATATGAACATCAATCTCAAAATGTTTGGATCTCTCATGAAAAACAGGGTTAACAGTAAGTTGCAGAGCAGATTTATTATCACAATATAGTTTTATTGGAAGTAAATTATCAATTTTAAGATCTTTAAGCATCTTTACAATCCAAATTAACTCACAAGTAGTATAAGATAAGGCTCTATATTCAGACTCAGTGGAAGAGTTAGAAACTGTAGGTTGTTTCTTACTCTTCCAACTAATTAAGTTTCCACAGAAATATATACAGTATCCAGATACAGATTTTCTACTTTCTAGACACTTACCTCAATCAGCATCAGAATATGCAACAAGAGAAAATAAACCTGGAGATTTTTTTATTTGCACACCTGAACCTGGACTACTTTTCAAGTATCTTAAAACTCTATATGCAGCTTTAACATGAGAATGAAGAGGACTATGCATATATTGACTTAAGCATTGAACAGGATAAGAGACATCAGGTCTAGTCATAGTAAGATAAATCAATTTGCCAATCAACTTCTGATACAAAGTAATATCATCAAATTTTTTATCATGTTCAGTTTCATCATGATTCAAAACAATATTAGTTTCTAATGGAGTATTCATGGGTTTACAGTTTAGCATATCAAACTCATTTAGCAATTCAGGACAGTATTTTCTTTGATTTAGACACAATCCTTCTTTAGTTTTAACAACTTCAATTCCAAGAAAATACTTCAAATCACCAAGATCTTTAATTTTAAATTTTGACTTTAAAAAATCTTTGACTTTGGTAATTTGAAGAACATTATTCCCTGTAATAATTATATCATCTACATAAACTAAAAGAATCAGAAAAATACCATCTTTACTATATAAAGAGTAATCATTCATGCTTTGTATAAACCCATAATCACACAGAAAAGAAGACAACTTTTCATTCCATTGCCTAGGAGCTTGTTTAAGACCATAAAGAGACTTAGTTAATTTACACACTTTAGATCCTATATCAGAATAATATCCTTCAGGCAAAGACATATATACTCTTCAGATAAATCACCATACAAAAAAGCATTATTGATATCTAATTGAAATAAATTCCAGTTATTTTGAACAGCTAAAGTAAGGACACATCTAACAGTAACCATTTTCATAACTGGTGAAAAAGTTTCATCATAATCTATTCCTTCCCTTTGGCTATACCCTTTTGCAACTAATCTTTCCTTATACCTTTCAATTTCTCCATTAGATTTGTATTTAATTTTATATATCCATTTACGACCTATGCGTTTTCTTCTAGTAGGAAGATCACAAATAATCCATGTATTATTTCTATTCAAAGCCTCCATTTCATCATTCATAACATCTCTCCAACATTGTTGTTGAGATGCTTCAAAATAAGATAATGGTTCAGTAGATTTTTCAAGACTAGTCACAAAACATTTATCATTAGAAGATAAAGAATTATAGCACACATAATTACTAACAGGATATCTGACTTTAGAAATAACATCATAATCTTTGAATTTAGAAGGAAAAACCCTAGGTCTAGCAGACCTTCTAGGGCCATCTTCTATACCTTCTTCATTGTTGTTTTCATTATTATTGATTTGATTTTCAAAAATATTGCCCTCAGGAGAATCTATCTCTGTATCTTGTGACATAGTGGTATCACTATGATCTGAAGATCAATCTTCATGATCACTATGATCACTGCCACTATGCTCATCATCATTTGTTCTCTCCTCATCATTGGGACTTTGAACCTTTAGGTTTTCAGAAAAAGAATCAAAAAAATTTAAATGATTTAAATCATTAGTACCATAAGAAACAACTTTTGAAGAATTTTTGAGATGAAATGGAAACACAGTTTCATAGAAATGAACATCTCTTGAGAAAAAAAATAGTTTTTGACTCAAGACTATACAGTTTGTAACCCTTTTTAAAATTAGAATAACCAATAAAAACAAATTTTTCAGATCTTTTTTCAAAGTTATCATTATTATTTAAGATAGTAGAATAACATAAACAACCAAAGGTTCTTAAATGAGAGAAACTAGGTTTAGAATCATAAATCATTTCAAATGGTGATTTTCCAGAAAGCACAGAAGATGGGACCCTATTAATTAAGTAAGCAGCAGTTAATATAGTTTCAGTCCACATATTTAAAGGTAAACCACTTTGAAAAAGTAAAGATCTAGCAACATTAAGCAAATGTCTGTGTTTTCTCTCAACAACACCATTTTGTTGTGGAGTATAAGCACAACTTGTTTGATGAACAAAACCTCTTTTATTACAAAACTCATTAAACTTAGTGTTAATAAACTCAGTACCATTGTCAGATCTTATGATCTTAATAGGTTTATTGAATTGTTTTTGAATCAGATTAGCAAAACTCTCAAAACAGTTAAACACTTCATCTTTAGTTTTAATAAGATAAACCCAAACAGCCCTAGTAAATTCATCAACAATAGTCAAAAAAATACCTAAAACCATCTCTACTAGTGACTCTATAAGGCCCCCACAAATCTAAGTGTATTAGGTCACCTAATACATTTGATTTGTGATCACTAGTAGAAAAAGAATCTCTAGTTTGCTTTGCCTTATGGCAAGTATCACAAACAAATTGTTCATCTTTATCTTTCCAGTTAAGAGTGTTTTTTAATAGGTCTAACACAGGTTTAGCAGGATGACCAAGTCTATGATGCCACAAATTAAAAGAAGCATGACAACTTGTAATATAAGTAGTATTATCACCTTGACTATCATTAAACATATAAAGACCATGATTAATACTACCAGTCCCCACAATTTTCTTTGCCAACAAATCCTGAATGTAACACTTTGAATCATTAAAACCAACAAAAAAGGTTTTATCTTTAGATAATTGACGAACAGATAATAGATTGACACAATAGCCAGGAATCACCAGCACATTTCTTAGAATGATATGACTATTTAATTTTAAATCACCAATTTTAGTAATTTTAGCAATAGTTCCATTAGGATGACCTACAGTCATACCTAATTTAGTGACATCAAAAAGATTTTCCATTTTTTTAATAGAACCAGTCATGTGTTAAGATGCTCCTGAATCAATTATCCATCCATTACAATTATTAAGTCTGATATTTGACTCATTAGCCTTGAACAAAGTTTCAAATTTAGAATTAAACAAAACATTCAAATTGTGAAAAGTACCTGCAACATTTGCTTGTACATTTCCATTCCCTCCAGAAGAAGAACTTCCAATCAGACTCATAATTTTATTAATTTGATCAGTGGTAAAAGGAAGATCACTATGACTAGACATAGAACTATTATTCTGGACATTTTTAGAAGTGAAATTTGTTGTTTTTACCCAACCAGGATGATAGCCCAAGATTTCATAACATCTATCTATGGTATGACCAAGTCTGTTACATTTTGAACACTTAAGATTGGAATTTGGTCCTTTACCAAATCTTTTATTATTATCAAAACTTTTAGACACAAGAAAAGCAGATTGAGTATTTTTTTCAATAACATTTGAAGAGTTTATGTGAGACTCTTCTCTGGACACAATTGAGAAAGCAGTTTGAACACTTGGTAAAGTTTTCCTTGTTAAAATATTACTTCTAACAGACTGATAGCAGTCATCCAAACCCATTAAGAATTGCATTAATTTTATCATATCATTGTGTTTTTTAAACTCAGGATTTGCACAACCACATGAAGGAAGTTTGACAAGAGCATCAAACTGCTTCCATAAAGAGTTAAGTTTATGATAATAATCTGAAAGTGAATCACCATTTTGAGAAATAGTGTTAATTTTTTTTATGTAAATTAAAAGTAATTGATCCATCTATCTTGTCATATGTTTCCTTTAATTCAACCCATACAGTTTTAGCAAGACTTGAAAAAACTTGTCTAGAAAATAATTCTTCACTCACAGAATTTAAAATCCAAGATAGCACAACAGAGTTACATCTATCCCATTGTAATCCAAGAACATCATCAGTAGTACTCTTTATAACAGTACCATCAATAAATCCAATTTTATTTTTTGTTTGTAAAGCCAACAACATAGCCCTACTTTAGACATTATAATTCTCAGTCCCCTTTACCTTTAAAGAGATGAGCCCAGTGATACTAGTCTAACGACCCGTCCTAATCCATCCAGACGAAGTCCAAATCGATTATAAATGATTCATAATAGTTGATTACATCGCGAGGTATTTGACCTCTATATGATACATTTTACAAACATTGCATTCGTTTTTAAAAGACAAACTTGCTTTACATCGAAAGTTGATGGCATGCATATCATTTCATAATATATCCAACTATAATTGACTTGATAATAATCTTGATGAACTCAATGACTCGAATGTAACGTCTTTTGAAATATGTCCTGAATGACTCTAAAATGAGCAAAAGCACAGCGGAAGATTTCTTTAATACCTGAGAATAAACATGCATTCAAGTGTCAACCAAACGGTTGGTGAGTTCATTATTTTAACATAAATAATCATTTCCATCATTTTAATAGACCACAAGATTTCATATTTCCATTTCTCATAAACATACGTCCCATGCATAGAGACAAAATATCATTCATATGGATTGAACACATGGTAACCGACATTCACAATATGCATATAAGAATATCCCCATCATTCTGGGATCCTCCTTCGGATATGATATAAATTTCGAAGTACTAAAGCATCCGGTACTTTGGATGGGGCTTGTTGGGCCCGATAGATCTATCTTTAGGATTCGCGTCAATTAGGGTGTCTGTTCCCTAATTCTTAGATTTCCAGACTTAATAAAAAGGGGCATATTCGATTTCGATCATTCAACCATATAATGTAGTTTTGATTACTTGTGTCTATTTCGTAAAAACATTTATAAAAATTGCGCATGTATCCTCAGCCCAAAAATATAAAGGGTAAAAAGGTAAATGAAACTCACCTAATGTATTTTGTAGTAAAAATACATATGACTATATTGAACGACAGAACAATGCAGGGTTGGCCTCGGATTCACGAACCTATATCAATTGTATATTTATTAATACATATAATGTAAATCACAAATTTTATTTATTAGTATTATTTATATATTTATAGTTTTATAGGTTTTATAGTAACTTTCATTTTGAAACATATACTTATATTATGTTTTATATTGTATTGTATATATATTATTTTGTGTATATAATTATAATGGTTAATATTTAGTTATAATAATATACCTATTTACTTATATATGTGATTAGTATTAGTATTATATTCATGAAGTATCATTTGTTATATAAACTATTAATGTAAGCCTGGTATATGTAATAAGTATATATGATATACAAAAGATTTATTGGTTAAAATGATAGTTTCTCTAGTAATTATAAAGTAATAATGATAGTTTTAGTAAAAATAATATTTTTAATAATAGTAGTAAGTTTAATAATAATTTTAATCTTATTAGATATTTTAAATGATCATATTAATAATAAATAATAATAAAAAGATAAGATTATGACGATAATAATATTAGTAGCAACATTAATAATGATATTAGTCATATTTGTAATTATTATTATGATAATAACAATAAATGATAACTAATACTTATTTAGTAATAATAATAATAATAATAATTTTAATATTTGTACTAGTAACACTAACAATCTTTAATAATAACAATAATAATAATAATAATAATAATAATAATAATAATAATAATAATAATAATAATAATAATACTAGTAACAATAATAATAGAAATGATAATAATAATAATAATAATAAAAAAATTGCATATAAAAGGTTTATACCCTTTTTAAAGTTGCTGTAAAAAGAATCGCACGAGATCGGGTTCGAACCCGTGACCACTCGCTTACCCAACACAACATCCAACCATCTGATCTACATAGTTTTTTTGGAATTATTACTAATCTAATTATATTCTACTCGTTCTTTCTGTTCCTTTATCTTCTTCAACTACCAACTCGCTCAATGCCCCAAAATCAAAATAACAAATTTTGTGATATTAATCAGGACTTGTAAACAACCATGGAACTAGAATGGGTGTTAATAATAAAAAAAACGAAAAAAGTAACTGCAGCTACTGCTGCTGTTCGTTACTTTTAAAGGAAAAAAAATGATTTTTAGTTTTCAAGCGTTTTTAGATCACTATCTCTTCACAAAAAAATTTCCAATTCACTCCTAGAAACTATTGGAAACATCAATTGATCAAGAAACATCAAAACGATTTCGAATTTCGCGATGAACACAAACTTTGACTTTTAAATTTTAAAACTTTGACTTCGAAATTCTTGATCGATATAATGAATTGAGACTTGAGATTTTGAAGAAAGTTTACATGTATGATTCCTAATGACTCTGCAATTCCAGATTTACACCATTCATTCGATTTCGAGTTTTGAAAAAAAAAATATGAAGCAGAGGTACGAGCTGTTGAGAAAAAAAAATTAAACAGTTTAATTTAATCCAATGAATTGGAGTAATTTGAAATGGTAATTGACAGTGATGATGAAACGTTTGAATGGTTCATGTATAATAAGGTGAGTAGTTTGGTTGTTTTATAGCCAAGAACAATAGACAGGTTCAATCATTCGTACCAAAAAAAAAATAATAATAAAAAAAATACAAAGTGATATGGAGTGCTAACTGAATTTGGATATGTATGAGACATGAAACAAAAATTGACTGTAGCAAGATGGGTACTTGAAACTGAATCAGATTCTTGTTCTTAATTTTATAATTAATATTAATAATAATATTAAAAAAACTAATTAATAATAATTATATTTATATTAATAATAATAATATTTTTGATAAAGATTCTAATAGTAATAAATAAATGATAAAAATAATAATCTAAAAACATTAATAATAATAATGACAATTTTTATAAATAATAATAATAAAAATAAAATGAATATAGTAATCTTAATAATAATAAGTTTTTCATATCAAATTGTATATATATATATATATATATATATATATATATATATATTTTAATAGTAACTGAATTATCCTAGTTATTACATTTCAATTAATTAAAGTATTATAATATTATATATTCTTATATTTATATTTATATATTATATATATATATATAGATATTTATTTACAAATAATTGTTCGTGAATCGTCGAGCACAGTCAAAGGTTAATATAATTCCAACATTTTGAGACTTAACATTACAGACTTTGCTTATCGTGTCGTAAACATATAAAGGTTAAGTTTAAATTTGGTCGGAAATTTCCGGGTCTTCACAACTAGTATCACTGGCATGAAGATACAATGGATCACCAAAATCAAGATCACTCACTTGAGTAATCTTGGGACCACTACCAGAATCTTGATTAACCGTAGTAACAATCAGATAAACAAACAAATCACAGAAAAAGACAACAAACAAAACACATAGATAATCTTAAAGGAAAAACTCAAGTAGGGATCCAGATAGTTGAATTTTCAAGAAATTCAACCCAAGTCTTCCTTGAGATCCTCTCTTCTACAATAGCAGATTAATAAACAAAAGATAACAGATAATAGATCAAACAGAACACGAAGATAATTAGATAGTAGACCAGAAAACAAATATATCACAAATAAGACAAACACAATAGAATATAAGTGAGATGGAAAGAGAACTCCCCTATCAAGCACAGAAAAGAAGACCAATAGATAAGAAATGCAGCGGAAGAACTGTAGCCCTAATTTTGAAAAAATTAGGGTTTCATACAATCAATCTTCAGACACACAAGAAAGCGAAGCCAAATCACCCACAATCTTTGTCGAACCCAATACACCTTTGATTGTTAAAGAAAAACAATCAATCGAAGAAGAAACCAAAAAAAAAAACCTTCAAACCCTAGATTCGAACGAAAAACCCCAATCGATCAGATCAACAACCTTGCCGCTCTGATACCATGTGAGAATATCAGAAAATTATACAAATATGTTGAATCTTCAATCCAGAATCATACACAATTGAATAAAATCAACCAACGGTACAATCCTTAACAATATCACAACAATTAAGAACAGAAAACAAAATCTATATCAAGTAGATATAGAAGAAAACAAGAACACGAAATTTTAACTCTAGATTGAGAGAATAAAACTGCAGCAGTATAGATGAATGATGTGTGTGTCTGGAAACCCTAGCAGATGAGTATATAATCGAACAATCAACCTTGCATGCCAAGCACATCTTCAACTTTCATAAAATGACATCCAGCACCCTCTACTTTATCTTCTTAAAGAAATAATCAGCTTTAGTCCTTCTCTTAACCATCTCATTTCCAAAGAGTCCTAAATATAACTGCAGTTAAACAAATTAAGTTAGATAACAAACATAATACATGAATAAGATTGTTTTATCATAAATTTAACATTTTTATATATCATTATTTATTTATACTCACTAAAAAACAATACAAACTTTGATCTACATCAAAATTGTAGAGATGTAATAAATTTTAAAACAAATAAATTTTAAATTTCAATCATTTCATAGTTGAAAGAATCTTCTCCAGTTCAAAACAAATTTCTATCTTCAATTAGAATTGTAGAGATGTCAAAGTACAACGAAAATTAAATCAACCTCAAACTCAAACTCCAGTTTAAAACACGTTTTTTAATAACATTAACCAAGTTAGGTTTTAAATAGACACTTTTATTATTAGGTTATAAATATGAACACAAGTTATGAGATATTATGTACGTGAATTAATTAAACAAATGGAAAAGAAAAGTGTTAGTAGTATTTTTGTTGTGCTTCTTGTTCAAATAATCATCCATGGGGATAATAACATCATTATAGTTCAATCACTCAAAAGTTCGCAGATTGTCGTACAATGCGGAAAAACCGGTAATTTAGAGTATGACGCCAAGGTTCAGTACCGGGATTTAATGCTACAAAATCTTCCTGGTTTCATTATTTCACAACGCCCGTACACAGGTTATTTAGTTAGTTCAGATTTTTACAATCCTGTACGAATGCAAGGCTTGGTCCTTTGTCCCACCAATATTAAGGAACAAAGTTGTAAAGATTGTGTCGAGAAATCAATCCCACATCTTAAAACCACTTGTCCTAAAAATAACAAAGCTGTAATTTGGGCCATTATATCCAACTCTATTTATTGCATGGTGCGATACGCTAATTATGATATGAGACAAAAATATGAAGATTGGGTGTGGGCTTCTAAGGATTATGCAGACTTCATTGCGCCACCAGAGGCTAATGTCAACATAGTAGAATTAAGTAAGGTTGTTTCAGATAATTTTAACAAGTTAGTGAAAGAAGCAACACGTACACCGAATGATCATCTTCGTAGATTCGCATCAGCAAATTCAACTTATGGGTTATCTTCTCGCAGGTTCTATATGGCAGTGCAATGTACTCCTGAAATAAGCATAAATGACTGTATCAAATGTTTAAACGAGGCAAAATTAGTAGCCCAAGAAAAGGGGATAAACAAAGCAAAAATGTTATGTTTAGTATTATCTATGAATTGTAATTTAAAATACGATCATTACTCAGAGACCGTGTACTAGTCACAAAAATAGGCTCTTGTTGTTTGAACTGAAAATTAAAGATAAATGAGTCTTGCTGATTTGGGGCTTGCTTATACAATAGTCGGGGGCCAAACAATAAAAAATTAATATTTTTAGGCTCATAATCTTTAAAATAGCTAAATGTATTACGGAGTATTATTTTTAAATTTTTTTGGGTCTTATCAATATTTTGGGTCTTGTTCGATTGCATATTTTGGACGTGCCTCGTATGTCACCTAGTTGACGTTTTATTTATGAGCTCTTAGGTTCAAACCTCATTAGGGGTGGTCAATTAAATGGTTAAAAAACAGTCACGAAATAACCCGAGTAGGGCGCGTACATCAGAGTAAAACATTTATCACCTGTTAGCCAACCAGATTTTTTTCCTCATAGACATGTTCAAACATTGGCAGACTAGATTTATGTGTCCTACCAGCTCCTTTTGCTACCTCTGAGAATATAATAAGTTATAAAACAAAGTAGAAAAAGAATACTGACCTTGATCGTATACATCAGGTATACCGATAGCCTCCATGTTAAATGGATGAATAGCTTCGTCAACAGATCCCGTTGCAGCTTTGATTAAACCACCATTATATTGGCTAAAAATACCGAACTACAAAAGAGGGACACCAATCTACTCGAACAAACGAAAAAGATTAGAGACCATCTAAATCAAACAACAACACACTAAACGAAACTGTTGATCCCGAGCTTAAGCGTCTTTAATAAACTCACCGAATTGTTCTCTTTTGGCGCCTTGAACCGGTCGTTTCTTCTCTTGTTTTTTACATTTGATCAGGGCCTTAGGAGGGTCATTTGAGTTGATGAAAATCGCCTTCACCGATTCGCCCTCCATGCTCTTCCTCACTTCATCGAAAGCCACAAACGCCTCCACAGACATTTTCGTTGGAGTATATAAATGATTTATATATAAAAAGCTTTTTAAAGGCGATTTTCGTTGGAGTTGATAAGTGTTTCTAATAATGAAATTGGTGAAAGGATTAATTTACATTAAAAAGTTCTTTTAAAAGCTTTTGTCGTTGTGGATGGTCCATATATGTCAATTAATTCAAATAGTAGTTTGATTGACTTTAAAGTCAACGTGATAAATTTAAAATTCCAATCATTTCATGGATGCAAAAATCTTTTTTTCAATTTAAAACAAATTTCTATCTTCAATTAGAATTGTAGAGAAGTGTATGTATGTAGTATGAGAATTAAATCAACTTTAAACTCAAACTCCAGTTTAGAACACGTTTTTTTTAACAACATTAACCAAGTTAGGTTTTTAAATAAACAGTTTCATTAGGTTATAAATATGAACACAAGTCATGAGATATTAGTGTGAATAAAAAAAATGGAAATGCATAGTGTTAGTAGTATTTTTGTTGCACTTCTTGTTCAAATAATCATCCATGGGGATAATAACATCATCATTGTCCAATCACTCAAAAGTTCGCAGATTGCCGTAAAATGCGGAAAAACGGGTAATTTCGAGAATGACACCATCCTTCAGGGCCGAAATACAATACTACAGAATCTTACCGGTTCCATTATTAGTAAACGTCCGTACACAGGTTTTGTAGTCTTTCCAAATGTCAGTCAAATAACTAGTATTCAAGGCTTGGTCCTTTGTCCCACCAATATTAAGGAACAAAGTTGTAAAGATTGTATCGATAAATCAATCCCCCATCTTAAAACTGATTGTCCTAAAAATAAGAAGGCTGTAATGTGGGCCATTATATCCACCTCTATTCATTGCATGGTGCGATACGCTAATTATGATATAAGAACAAAGTATGAAGGTTGGGCTTGGGATCCTTGGGATTGGGCAGGCTTCGAAACACCAGCGACTAATGTCAATGTTTCAGAATTAAGTAAAGTCGTGACAAATATGTTTGACAAGTTACAAGAAGAAGCAAGACGTACATGGATTGATCAACCTCGTATGTACTCATCAGCAAATTCAACTTATGGGTCACCTTCACAGTGGGTCCACATGTCAGTGCAATGTAGTCCTGATATAGGCTTCGTTGACTGTATCCATTGTTTAACCCACGCAAAAGCAAAGGCCCAAGAACTGGGAATAAACAAACGAAAAAAGTTTTTCTTAGTGTTATCTATGAATTGTCATTTAAGGTACAATCATTACACAGAGACCGTCTTCTAGACATAAAAAACAAATGAGCCTTTATATTATGGGTTAAAAATTAAAGATCAATGTATGAGTTTGACTTATATAGTAGCCGGAGACTAAACAATAATATTATAATATTTTTAATCTCATAATCTATAAAATAACTAATTACAATTTGAAATTCTTGTTTGAGTAATATTCCGTTACTATATATTAATAAAATTTTACTATATATTTGAAAATTTTGAGTCTTATCCAAACTTTGAGTTTGGTTTGATTGCACACTTTTCACGTGCACCTATGTCTATATATATATATATATATATATATATATATATATATATATATATATATATATATATATATATATATATATTGGATCAATCCATGGATAAGCACTAAATGAGGTACAAACTGGATAAGTGAATATGGGTCTCACATTTCATATTCTTAATAAAAAATTCAATTTATACTGGAAAAACGCGGAGGGGTATTTTTGGAATTTTACATTTTTAATTTCGGTATATTTTATCTTTTCGCTTCGTTCATTCCTCTTCTGTTCGTTCTCTCTCTTCGTCATCAATATTCATCATCTTCATCATTAATCTTCAACATATATTCATCGATTCAACTTCAATCGTAGATTCAATTTCAATCGTTCATTCTTAATTTTGTAATTTCTAATTTTAGTACATATTTCTGTTACTTTCGATCTCTGTATTCATCATCCATATTCATCGTCTTCATCATCACATATACTCATGGATTCAACTTCAATTGCTCAATCTGATGGTTACGTTCATTCGTATCCTCTTTTTTTGTTTTACTTAAATTAATTTATGTTTAAAATTAGGTTTAATTGATATACGTCGTTGGTTTTTTTTTTTTTTTTTTTTTTTTTTTTGCAGTTCATGTTATTACGAATTCGTCTACTGAATCAGCTGCTGATTCTGTTCCTGATACGTTTTCTAGTAAGTTTTTCATTCATCATTCATCTTATATTTTTATCATTCATCACGTCTCTTTTTATGTTTTAGTGTTTTTCATATGAATTAGATATGCATTTGATCAATGATAAATGTAATTTTTCTGTTCAAGATATATGTTTGATTGATCAGTGAAATCTGCCTTTTTAGAGTTTTGTTGTATAATAAATGTTTTTTTATAGACTTTTTTAGTGCTGTTGTTATTGTTTTTGTTGTATGATAAACTATACGCAGTTTCATGTACTTTTGTACCATTCATTATGTATTTTTTTAACATTCATCTGTATTTTTAATCATTCATTATAAATGTAGGCAGTTTATAATATATAACATTCATAATTTGTTTTTCTTTCATCATCATGTAACATTTTTAATCTAATTATTGTATGAATTTTTTTATTATTTATCATAAACTTTATGCTGTTTCATTTTTTTTATCATTCATCATGTATCATTCATCATTCATCATTCATCATTCATCATGTAATTTATAACTAACTTTATGGAATTTTTCATTTATAGGCACCAACTCTGTCTGTAGAAATCATTTTTTGTCTTCTTATGAGGATGAAGGTCCTGATGGAAAGAAATTGTGGTTTCCTAATGTTCCAGATCATTTTAATCCTGTTATTGGTTCCGTGTTTAGATCATGGCAAGATTGTTTATATTTTTATGACTTATATGCTGAGGCTGCTGGGTTCAATATTAAGAAAGCTTCTGAAAGTAAAGATGAAGATGGTTCAATTTTTTACCAAGTTTATAGGTGTAATAGGGCAGGTCGTCCTGCCCCAAAAGCTCTTGCTCCCCCTGCTATTGTTAATCCACCTGCTATTGTCAATCCATCTCAATCTGCCCCTGATACTCATTCTTCCTTTCCTGATAAACCTGTAAAGCGAAAGCGTCAGCGTAGGAAAGTGTCTAATCATAAATCTTCTAGTATTAAGGTTGAATGTGAAGCTTGCATTAGATTCAAACTTATCGAGGGTAAGATTGTTATTTTTAAGTTTTTTGAGGGGCATACTCACAAACTCATAACTGAAAGGAATAGGAATTTGTTGAATAAAAGGAGGAAGTTGGATCCTGAACACATGGAATTTCTTTTCAAATTCAGTACTCGATCAAATATAGGTGGATTTAAAGCTCACACACTTTTTAGTGCTCTTAGTAGTGGTATTGATAATGTTGGTCCTTTGCTTGTAGATTTCAATAATTTTCATCGTGATTTGATCCAATCTCTAGGTGATACTGATGCACATATTGCTATTGAACAACTGCTTATGAAGAAAAATACTTTACCTAACTTCAGTGTCGAGTATTATTGTGATCATAATGATTTTTTACGTGGGGTTTTTTGGGCTGACAATATTTCTAAGTTGAACTACAAAGAGTTTGGTGATATTGTTGGCTTTGATGCTACATATGGTACAAATATGTAAGTTTTCTGTAATTCCTATCACTTTATTTTTATTATTTATCATTCTATTTTTATCATTCAACACTTTATTTTTATCATTCATTTTTCATCATTCATCATTCATTATTCATCATTCATGCTTCATCATTTATGATTCGTCATTCATCATTCATAATTTAATCATTCATCATTCATCATTGATTTTTCTCATTCATATTGACAGATTACTTATTTTTCTTTTTTAACCTAAACTTGCACTTTATTTTGATCATAAATTAACTAAATAATTATTATTTAAGACATTATTCATTCATAATATCATTCATTAAACAGTAAAAACATTACTGAATGATTGAAATACTTTATTTTTATCATTCATCTTATAATTTTTATGTTATTTTACATAATTTTTTATTACTCATTTTTTATATTTTTTGTACCTCTCACTGGAGTTGATAACCATAAGAGGCTTGTTATTTTTGGAGCTGCTTTATTAGCTAGTGAAAGCATAGAATCGTTTAGTTGGTTTCTTGATTGTTTTCTCAAAGTTTTTGGTACTGAACCGGGCTTAGTGTCCACTGATCAAGACCCAGCAATGTTGGAGGCTATTAAAATAAAGTTTAAGACTACGCAGCATCGGTTATGTATGTGGCATATCAGTCAAAAACTTGAAAAAAGGTAAATTTTCTAGTTTAATTCAGTTTTTTGATATCATTCATTTGTTTTATATTACTTTTTTTTTCATAGGTTGGTCGTGAGTTGTTTTCAAATAAAGATTTTCGTAAGCAAATGAATAACATATTCTGGAATCAAGAGTTGAATGCTGAAAAGTTTGATATGTATGCTATGAAGGAGAAGTGGATACCGTGTTTTTTTCGAGATACACCAATGGCTGGATTGATGAGAACGTCATCACTTTGTGAGAGTGAAAATTCATTCTTTATAAAATGCAAGAACAAGCATTCTAAATTGGTTGAGTTTTTTTCACGCTTCGATGTTGTAGTTGAAAAGCAGCGACATAACAACACGGTTCTCGAGTTTGAAATGGATAATAGATCTATTAATTGTGTTACCAATAAGCTGATTGAGTTGCATGCTAGGGATTTTTATACACCAACCATGTTTCTGTTAGTTCAAGAAGAAATATTTCAGTCTTCTATCTCTTGTGTGCAAATCAGCTCAACCAGTGAAGAGAATGAAGACAAACAATTATGTGTAATTGAAGAGAAATTTCCTCTTCCTCGTCTAAACTGGAAATATATGAAATGTCCCGTTCTTATTGATTAAAAACGTTCCATATTAATTGATTTCGTTGCGAGGTTTTGACCTCTATATGAGACGTTTTTCAAAGACTGCATTCATTTTAAAACAAACCATAACCTTTATTTCATCAATAAAGGTTTAAAAAGCTTTACGTAGATTATCAAATAATGATAATCTAAAATATCCTGTTTACACACGACCATTACATAATGGTTTACAATACAAATATGTTACAACAAAATAAGTTTCTTGAATGCAGTTTTTACACAATATCATACAAACATGGACTCCAAATCTCGTCCTTATTTAAGTATGCGACAGCGGAAGCTCTTAATAATCACCTGAGAATAAACATGCTTAAAACGTCAACAAAAATGTTGGTGAGTTATAGGTTTAACCTATATATATCAAATCATAATAATAGACCACAAGATTTCATATTTCAATACACATCCCATACATAGAGATAAAAATCATTCATATGGTGAACACCTGGTAACCGACATTAACAAGATGCATATATAAGAATATCCCCATCATTCCGGGACACCCTTCGGATATGATATAAATTTCGAAGTACTAAAGCATCCGGTACTTTGGATGGGGTTTGTTAGGCCCAATAGATCTATCTTTAGGATTCGCGTCAATTAGGGTGTCTGTTCCCTAATTCTTAGATTACCAGACTTAATAAAAATGGGCATATTCGATTTCGATAATTCAACCAAAGAATGTAGTTTCACGTACTTGTGTCTATTTTGTAAATCATTTATAAAACCTGCATGTATTCTCATCCCAAAAATATTAGATTTTAAAAGTGGGACTATAACTCACTTTCACAGATTTTTACTTCGTCGGGAAGTAAGACTTGTCCACTGGTTGATTCACGAACCTATAACAATATATACATATATATCAAAGTATGTTCAAAATATATTTACAACACTTTTAATATATTTTGATGTTTTAAGTTTATTAAGTCAGCTGTCCTCGTTAGTAACCTACAACTAGTTGTCCACAGTTAGATGTACAGAAATAAATCGATAAATATTATCTTGAATCAATCCACGACCCAGTGTATACGTATCTCAGTATTAATCACAACTCAAACTATATATATTTTGGAATCAACCTCAACCCTGTATAGCTAACTCCAACATTCACATATAGAGTGTCTATGGTTGTTCCGAAATATATATAGATGTGTCGACATGATAGGTCGAAACATTGTATACGTGTCTATGGTATCTCAAGATTACATAATATACAATACAAGTTGATTAATTTATGGTTGAAATAGATTTGTTACCAATTTTCACGTAGCTAAAATGAGAAAAATTATTCAATCTTGTTTTACCCATAACTTCTTCATTTTAAATCCGTTTTGAGTGAATCAAATTGCTATGGTTTCATATTAAACTCTATTTTATGAATCTAAAAAGAAAAAGTATAGGTTTATAGTCGGAAAAATAAGTTACAAGTCGTTTTTGTAAAGGTAGTCATTTCAGTCGAAAGAACGACGTCTAGATGACCATTTTAGAAAACATACTTCCACTTTGAGTTTAACCATAATTTTTGGATATAGTTTCATGTTCATAATAAAAATCATTTTCTCAAAATAACAACTTTTAAATCAAAGTTTATCATAGTTTTTAATTAACTAACCCAAAACAGCCCGCGGTGTTACTACGACGGCGTAAATCCGGTTTTTTGTGTTTCCAGGTTTTAAATCATTAAGTTAGCATATCATATAGATATAGAACATGTGTTTAGTTGATTTTAAAAGTCAAGTTAGAAGGATTAACTTTTGTTTGCGAACAAGTTTAGAATTAACTAAACTATGTTCTAGTGATTACAAGTTTATACCTTCGAATAAGATAGTTTTATATGTATGAATCGAATGATGTTATGAACATCATTACTACCTTAAGTTCCTTGGATAAACCTACTGGAAAAGAGAAAAATGGATCTAGCTTCAACAGATCCTTGGATGGCTCGAAGTTCTTGAAGCAGAATCATGACACGAAAACAAGTTCAAGTAAGATCATCACTTGAAATAAGATTGTTATAGTTATAGAAATTGAACCAAAGTTTGAATATGATTATTACCTTGTATTAGAATGATAACCTACTGTAAGAAACAAAGATTTCTTGAGGTTGGATGATCACCTTACAAGATTGGAAGTGAGCTAGCAAACTTGAAAGTATTCTTGATTTTATGTAACTAGAACTTGTAGAATATATGAAGAACACTTAGAACTTGAAGATAGAACTTGAGAGAGATCAATTAGATGAAGAAAATTGAAGAATGAAAGTGTTTGTAGGTGTTTTTGGTCGTTGGTGTATGGATTAGATATAAAGGATATGTAATTTTGTTTTCATGTAAATAAGTCATGAATGATTACTCATATTTTTGTAATTTTATGAGATATTTCATGCTAGTTGCCAAATGATGGTTCCCACATGTGTTAGGTGACTCACATGGGCTGCTAAGAGCTGATCATTGGAGTGTATATACCAATAGTACATACATCTAAAAGCTGTGTATTGTACGAGTACGAATACGGGTGCATGCGAGTAGAATTGTTGATGAAACTGAACGAGGATGTAATTGTAAGCATTTTTGTTAAGTAGAAGTATTTTGATAAATGTATTGAAGTCTTTCAAAAGTGTATAAATACATATTAAAACACTACATGTATATACATTTTAACTGAGTCGTTAAGTCATCGTTAGTCGTTACATGTAAGTGTTGTTTTGAAACCTTTAGGTTAACGATCTTGTTAAATGTTGTTAACCCAATGTTTATAATATCAAATGAGATTTTAAATTATTATATTATCATGATATTATCATGTATGAATATCTCTTAATATGATATATATACATTAAATGTCTTTACAACGATAATCGTTACATATATGTCTCGTTTAAAAATCATTAAGTTGGTAGTCTTGTTTTTACATATGTAGTTCATTGTTAATATACTTAATGATATGTTTACTTATCATAGTATCATGTTAACTATATATATATATCCATATATATGTCATCATATAGTTTTTACAAGTTTTAACGTTCGTGAATCACCGGTCAACTTGGGTGGTCAATTGTCTATATGAAACATATTTCAATTAATCAAGTCTTAACAAGTTTGATTGCTTAACATGTTGGAAAAATTTAATCATGTAAATATCAATCTCAATTAATATATATAAACATGGAAAAGTTCGGGTCACTACAATATAGGGTCAGCTTTCACTTCATATCTTTTTAAATTTTTCCTAATCTGATTATTTACAATTTTTTTGTTTTAATATATTTTTAGGTTTAATTTATTTATTTTTTTCTTTCAGTATATTTGTCAGTCATCATAATTTTTTGTTATTACATGATTTTGTCATTCATCTTTTTTTCATTCATTATCTTTTTTTGTCATTCATCATTTTTTTCATTCATTATGTTTTGTTATTCATCTTGTTGTTAACTTTTTAATTTTCTCTTTTTTTAAGGTTACTTTTGATGTTAAAACTGCTGAAGCCAGCTGTTCGTGTTTGCTTTTTATACGTGAAGGTCGTTTATGTAGGCACATATTTTATGTGTATCATGTTCATGATGTTGTTGTTATCCCTATGGTTCATTTGTTGAGGAGGTGGTCAAAGGAGGTATCTGAAACATTTAATTCCATTTTCGTCTATTTTGATGATAAGTCTGAATCCAAAAAGATTATCAATCACGTTTTCAATAAGCTTAGGAAGGTTTCCTCTTTATATCGAGATGATCTAGATAAACTTGTTAGTTTTAGAGATAGGTTTGATGTCTTAATTGGCAATTTTCTTGGTTCTACTTCTGATGAGCCTTCTACATCTACTAGAGGTGAACATATTAATAGACTATCGGGATTCTCTAAACCAGTCAATTCAAATATCCGTGCTCTGGAGAATATTAGAAACAAAGGTCAACGTAGATCAAATCGAATATTGTCTTCCAAAGAAGTGGCTGTTAAGAAACATGTTAAGAGAAGAGCTTGCAAGCATTGTGGTATTCATGGTCACAATGTTCGGACTTGTACTACTGACCTCACTCAAGTACATAATGCAAAGAATAAAGGAAAAAATGTCATTGACTTTGAATTAGAAGACGAAAGCGAGGAAGATGATGAAGACCTTGCATATGAAGATCAAGATTCGGATTCTGATTAATTGTTAATGTTTTTATCTTTTTTATAATTCTCTATATGTTTTTATACTGCTACTCTTTTTTATTTTTTGTATAATTTTCTGTGAAATTAGATTACGAGGTATTTTTTCAAGTTTTGGATCATTCATTAAAGCATTTTATTATTCATCTTTTTAATCACTTGTCATTAATTTTATCATTCATTATATTGTTTATCTTGTTTTTAGTCATTATATTATGTAACATTACAACTACTGTATGTTTTTAGTAATCATTAATATCTTTTTAAATCATCTTGTTTTTAAAAAATTAGTTTAAATTCATAATATTACAATCTAATAATCCATTTTTGTTATCATGAATCATAATCTATCCTTATTATAAATTCATAATCATTTATATCTCATTTTTAATCTATCATTCATTGTTTTTGAATTTTTCTAATATATCACAAACATTCATCATAAAACTTTCAATCATTCACCAAATATATCATTCATTGTTCCATTTTCCATCATTCAGTTAACAAACATTTAGTTTGTACAAAATAAGCATCAAACAAACACTGTTTTAAGACGTTGATGTTCACTATTTGTCAAAACACAGTTCCAAAATATATCATTTCATCACCCGAATTCTTCTTCTGTTCCAAGATATCACCGACCTTTGTTAAAACTTTGAATTAATTGTCTCTTTATAATTCATCTCTTCTTTATTTAGGTTCTCTTCTTTCTCCTTTTCTGAATGAGTTGCTTCATAGGTATTGTACATTTCCATCCACTCATTCATAGATTTATTGGTAGGATGTGTTAAAATCTTCACTCCATATTTCACACCCAATTCGTTCAACTGTCTGATTTGACTTGGTCCTTCTTTAAAGAAACCGCTCTTCCATTTAAGATCTCCCATGTATGTTTCCATGTGACGCATCACGAAAATACCACAGTCTATATCGTTTGATTTTGTGGTCCATGCCATTGGTACCACGTTTACTTTGCTTCCCATTTTTTCAATTGGATTTCCTTGATCTTTTAGATACTGTTTAAAAAACAATCCCTAAAAACAATATATTCTCTTAGTTAAGTATTAAACATTTTAGTAAAACAAACTACCTATAGTTAAACACGATGGTTATCAATAATTTAATCAATAACAATTTTATTAATCACTAATTCAACATCATTCATTTTAATCTATTTTACATACAACTTTACAATTAATTATTCATCTATGTATATCATTTATCTATACTTTTTTTTTATCATTCATCATAATTATACGCAGTTTTTTTAACACCTAATATTCTATTATTCATAATATACTATAAGCAGTAATATCTATATTTTCATCATTCATCTGTATTTTTAGTATTCATCATAACTATCTGCAGTTTTTTAACATATAATGTTCATATTCTTTTTATCATTCATCATAAACTATATGCAATTATATATAGTTATTGAAGTAACATTTCAGAGTTTACTTACCACATTTGTTGGTATCTTTCCATACTTGTTTTCGTATATAACTTCTTTTCCTGAATTGTCAATCACATCAAGGATTCCAGTTTTCATGTGTGCACAGATCAGATAAAAGTGATCAGATTTGCAGATTGGAAACATCACCTGTATTGATTTTTTTATATTTATATCAGTTTATATGTAATATAATTCTTCATTTTAATATTGAATTTGTAAATATATAATTTTTATTTGTCATTTTTTTCATACCAGATCATATGAACTGAAATTCCTTTTTTCTTCATCATCTTTCACAAAATTAAGTACATTGGCATTGAATTCTTCCTGGTCTGATTTGGTTGGCTTACTCTTCATCAACATCTCGATTCTCTACATGGTGAATAATATCAAGTTAGTTTATGAATGATAAAAAAATATTTTCAAACATATGATATAAAATAACTCATGAATGATATCTATTCATTTAATTTATACATTTATATTGAAATGATTTAATATTTTTTAAAAACTTACAATGAAATGTGTTGTCATGAAGTATCTTTTCGGAGAATTATCCAAAGCATGCTTTTCTTCATCATTCAGGATTGATGACCAAACATCAATTACTGGCGCATGAACATCTATCCGATAGAAAAGACTAGCCATGGGCATTGGGAAACATGCTGCTGGATAATCACAAGTGTATACAAAATTGCTGGAAAAAAAATAGATATCCGAAATTATGTTAATTTTATCATTATATATGTCACTATTCTGGTAACTATTAGTTGTGTTTTTTTTAATACGTGAATGATAATATATAAAAGTATACTTACTAATCTTTTTCCAGAAAAGATTAGAAGTATCTTGCAATTTTCTTCTCTTCCTTCTCAATTTTTGCTTTGATGTTCACCCGCCGTTCATACCAGGGTGATCTGTACACTGCTGCTAAACGAGTTTCTCGTTTCTCTTTTCCTTTCATGCCCTCTTCATCATTTTTATTTTCATCCAAAACATCTTTTTGATTCTTTTCATTTATATCTTTCAGGATCTCAGCTATTATAACAACTCCCTCTTCAACTTGTTTATTTTTTTCATTACCATCCTCCTTATCCAATGCTTCATTAGTTACCTGAATTAAACATTTATTTTAGTTAGCTCTTATCATATAATAAATAACTATTCTTGCTATTTTTCATTAGTATTGTCTACCTCATTATTAGTCTCTTTATTTCTTTCTTCACCATCTGTAACTTTCAACTTTTCACTAGCATCTACTAGCTTATTCAATCCATCAACATTCACATGAATTAAAAGTTGATTATAGTATAGTTTTTATCATATTGTTTTTATAAATAATTATTCTTGATATTTTTTCATTAATATTATCTACCTCAGTACTATTTTCTTTGCTTCTTTCTTCAACTTCTTTGACAGTTACTTGTTAACTAGCATCAACATTTACCTGAATTTAAACGTTGATTATAGTATAGTTTTTATCATATTGTTTTTATAAATAATTATTCTTGATATTTTTTCATTAATATTATCTACCTCAATACTATTCTCTTGTCTTCTTTCTTCAACTTCTTTGACATTCACTTGTGGACTAGCATCAACTTCTTCATCTATTTCTTCAGCATTCACCTGAAATAAATATTGATTATAGTTATAGTTTTTATCATATTATTAATAATTTGTTTTGTTATTTTTTACTAATATTTTTTATCTACCTTAGTATGGATCACATTATTCCTTTGTTCTCTAGCAACATTCTTTTTATTCAAACAGTGAGCATTCACCTGAAATAAAGAATTATTCATTGTTAACATTCATCATATAATAAACAATGTTTGTATTGTTTCAGTTTATTCCTTTTAATTCTTTTACCTCTCTTTCTTCAACTTCTTGTTCATTCTCAGCTTGTATGTTATTCTCTGCACTTGTTTCATGCATCTCTTTTTCTCCATCATCATTATTATTTTCTTTTTCACTTTCAATTTCAAAATCCCTGATTGGTGACATTTTATCATCATTATTCCTTTTTTCTGGGGTGTTTACATCTAACCACATGTCCTCTGGATCATCTAAGACTTCAATCATCTTTTTTATCCCCAACCGAATCTTCTGATTATTTGGGAATTTTTCTAATCTCTTTTTGTTTCTGATTGCAACCTTTTTGGTCAGGTTTAAGTCTTTTTTAAGCCCATCTTCACATTCCTACATTTTATTATATTAAAGTATCAGTTTAATACAATATGATTTTTCTATACATGAAATATTGTATCAAAATCAATTTTTATCATGTATACAAACTAAAATTTTATATTTATATTTGTATTGTATTTACTAATTTAAATTTTAATATGAAAGATTTTTTTTTACCTTCTCAAGTTCTTCAGATTCATCACTTCGATTATTTGATTCCTCACTTTCTTCTTCATTCGCTATCTCATTCGCTATGTCGTCGTCTTCTTCTTCTTCTTCTTCTTCTTCTTCTTCTTCTTCTTCTTCTTCTTCTTCTTCTTCTTCTTCTTCTTCTTCTTCTTTTCTTCTTCTTCTTCTTCTTCTTCTTCTTCTTCTTCTTCTTCTTCTTCTTCTTCTTCTTCTTCTTCTTCTTCCTCCTCCTCCTCCTCCTCCTCCTCCTCTTCTTCATCCTCTCTTTCATTCCTTATGTCCACAATTTTCACTTTTCCAAATTCTTCTTGTTTTATTTCTTCTTTTTCCCTCTTCTTCAACATTTTTGTTGTCCAAATCGATAATGTTGTACCTTTCTTCCGTACCTCCATGTTTACAATCCTTGTCGCTTCCACATAATGCAACTGTAATTTTACATTATTAGTTTCCATGTTTTTACTTACTATATTTTGATGAATCATATAAAACAAAATGAATGACCATAGCAGGTGATCTATTGAATAAAAACAAGATGAATGAAATTTTTTTTGTGTGAGTGATGAATGATACAAAAATGAGGTGATGAATGATAAAATCTGGGTTATGAATTATAAATTTTTCTGATTAATGATTAATTTTTTTTAACATTCAACATATATTTTTTACAATATTTTATTTTTATTCAATATATACACAATGAAGAATGTTATTTGCATAGCATACTTACAATTAAAATTATGACGGATCCTGTAAACCATATCGATTCGTTTGATTGGCTCCACAATCTCTTGTTCACTATCAACCGCTCTAAAATAAAACCTCACCAATCATATGTAATTACATCTTTTACAGTTTTAAAGTTGCCAATTAATAATTGGTTCGCGGTTCCCATTTGATTTATTTCCACCATGGTTGTAGAAAACAAGACAATGAAGTTTAGGAAGAACTCTATTCCAACTTCCTTTGAGTTTACCATCTTATCGTGAATTTCTTTAAATCTCACATCCCTTATCCCTTGGTACTGTCTTCTCCAAACGCTTTTTGTTGTATTATTTTTTGGAGGCTTTTTGAATATCATAATCTGCTTTTCACTCATTGGAAATCCAAACAGCCTATGGATACTTTCTCTTGTAATAGCAATTGTTCCATTTTTAAACTCCATTTGGCGTGTTTCAGGGTTGAAAGCCTTGACACAGAAATAAGCAAGTTTCTTTGGAAGCTCCTTTATATTCATTTGTAGCAGTTTCTTGAATCCTAGTTTCTCAACTCTATCCTTCTGTTTCTTCGTCATTTTCTCCATAACCAAGCACAATGTTCTTGGAGACATCCTGGTTTTCAGTTTCGTAAACTCTTCGGATTCCTCATTCACTATTCTTTTGGTTTTCCCCGACTTTTTTTTATCCATTTTCCTTCTCTTAGCAGATTTATCTGTATTTCATATTTTCAACAATAATTTTTTAATTTAAATTACTCTATGATTAAAAATAATTAATTTCAAAAATATATGATGAATTATCCAAACATAACAAAATATGTACTGGCATTTTTTTTCGGAAGTCGTGAATCAGATCTTGATCTCTTAATTCCAGTTTTCCTTTTTTGAACGTAGAACATTGCATCATCGTCTGTGCTGCTTTCTTCATCTGTTAATGATTAAGTATATTTAATTTTGAAACCGATTAACATTCATTTGTAATTGAAGTTTTGAGCATTCATGAAACATTTCATGAAACATTTATCAAGTACTTATCATTTATTAAAACATTGTTAACTAATCGAACAATTTCCATTCCTTTTTTAATATTTATTTATCATCAAATACTTATAATGCATATAATTTCTAGATCAATATTAAGGTGTTTTTCATCTTACCTTGTTTGTATTCTTCTTCCTCATCTTCAGTTTCTGTACCTTCATCAGTGTCTGCTTGTTTTTCACATTGCTCTTCTTTATCATACTCCTCTGTGTTACTATTTTCACTACTTTCATGTTTCTCAACAGTAATTTTTTTCCCATTATTGTCGCTGATGGTAACAAAAAACTCCAATATCAAAACATTATTTCGTCAACAAATAATTCATGATTCACCGTTCATCATTCATTTGCTTCATTCATAATTCATCATTCATCATTCATTATTCTTCATTCATTGTAAATACAACTAAGCATTTTTTATTTTAAGCATTGTATATCAAACATCAAACCTAAATAATATCATTTTACAAAATATATAGTGTAAGCACATGCATCTTGTTAATCTATCATTTTATGTGATAAAAAATGATAATCAAAATTAATAAAAATTATAATCATCATTCATTCATTATAAAAAATATACATATATAGTTAATGATAATTAATATACCTGCATTATTTCCTAGTTTTAATTTCACTTTGAGATTATCTGTAAATATACAACAAGTAAACAGTTACGAATACATTTTTTTTAGTATAATATTTACATATTAAACAAAATCTATATTGTGTTTACTACCTTGTGTGGTTGCCGCTTCGTTATTTTTCTCCATTTTTACTTCGACTTCTTTAAAGCTATTTCTTTAATCAGAGATTCAATCTATTTGAAGCAGTTCGAAATTAGGGTTTTCTTTTTTATCTATCTTTTTTTAGAGAGAGAGCGATACAAGTTACAAATGAAGTATGAAGTGAATGAATGATTATTTTGGGGTTTTTGTGAGGGTCACGTGAGGTTGGATCACGTGACTTCTAATTTTGTTTTTTTTTTGAATTTTTTATTAATACTCCAAATATTTAGAAAAGTGTTGGATCAGTTAAAAATTTTTTGGGTTTTAAAATATTTTGAATTTTAAAATATTTTGAATTTCAAGATAATCTATTATCTCTCTATATATACTTCCATCGTTTATCCCCAAAAGTATAATACTCTATTAATAATTAAAAAAAAAACCTAACCCTAAATATGGCACAGCCGTCATCTCCACCACGTTCACCATCTCCAGAAATTCTGATTCCACCAATTCATGTATACAATGAAATGGATAAGCAATTCGTTGTCAAAACTGTGAAGGTCATCAACAACAAGAAAAGAAACCTGATCGAGCTTTATGAGAAGCACAAAAATAATCAAAAAATTTATCAAAGCATCATTGACGTCAAAGAAAGTTATAAGAAGATTATTGATAATGAATTTTATCATAAAATTTCAGCAGATACAAAACCAAATAAAGTCTTCGAAAACTGTGAACAGATGATTGAGCTTAACAACATGAGAATGGAAGCAAATCTGAAGAAGATGAAATATGAAGAGAGTAAAATAAACTTTCTTAAGGATGAGATGGAAGAAGTTATTAAGCATTATAGATGAATTATTAGATAATTATGTTATTGTCTTTTGTATCTTGGTTTAAAAACCTGTATTGTAATGTTTTTAATGCTTAATGAATGATATGATGAATGAATAATGTTTTAAATAATAATTATTTAGTTAATTCATATGATGAATGAATAATGTCTTAAAAACTAAGAATTCTGTCAATATGAATGAGAAAATGAATGATGAATGATGAAATTATGAATGATGAATGATGAATGATGAATGATCAAGTTATGAATGATGAATGATGAATGATCAAATTATGAATGATGAATGAAGAAAATTATGAATGATGAATGATCTAAAATTGAGCTTAGTTATTTCATATAATGAATGAATAATGTCTTTAAAACTAAGAATTCTGTCAATATGAATGAGAAAAATGTATGATGAATGATGAAATTATGAATGATGAATGATGAATGATCTACTTATGAATAATAAATGATGAATGAAGAATAATGAATAATGAATGATGTTTCATGAATGATAAATTTGACAATCTACATTACTTTATAAAAGGAGCTGAATGACACAAAAATATTTAATGAATAATAAAAAGTATATATTTAATGAGAAAATTGAGCTTAGTTCTTCCTAAACATCATGTTTATTTTTTATCTAAAAAACATAATTTCGCATTAAAGTATCATTCATCAGCAACACTTATTATTTTATAACATAACTGTATTTGGATGAATTAAACTCAAACAGTTAAATTTCATAAAAAAAATCTTATTACATGCATGTAAATAAAAATATTATTCATCATGTTTTCACTACTCATTCGTCATAAAAGATTTCACTTATTTTCTGTGTATCTTCTTCTTGCACTTTCCATCAGTTGTTCTTTTTCAGTCTCTGTGTATGCACTATGAAAGCAATTCATTTCTTTAAGAACTTCATCCTTAATAATGTTGATGTCGCTAATGATTATCTTTGCAGCATATTTTTTGCGCAGCTTCTCAATCTGTATGTCCCTTTCTTGGCCTTCATCTTCCAAATAACAATCCCATGAATCACCACTGACATACGTCTCCATATATCTCATCGTTAAAACTCCGTAAGCCGTATCCATTTCATTTGATCTCCATTTGAATATCTTTCTCTTTGGTTCTGATTTTGTCAACAAATCTGATTTGATATGTTTGAATTCTCCCAAATACCTCGAGAACAAGTATTTCTGCATTTTTATAAATGATTTTAACATAAGATAATGCCAAACTCACTAAAAATAATATACGTGATGAATTATTTTTTTGTGATTGAATGATAAAATGAATGATCAATGATACTTTCATCTTTCATCATTCATCATTTATCATTCATCATTTATCATTCATCATTCATAAATTTATGATTTATCATTAATTTTTCTCATTCATCATTAACAAACTTTATATTCATTTTGTTATTTAATTTTCTTACCAAACCATCATGAGCAAGTCCATACTTCTCATCAGTTGGCATATCCAAGTAGCTATGGTCTATTATATCAATATCTGAGCTTGTTAGATTGAAGCACAATAAGAAATTTAGTCCACTAATAAATACTGGGAAGAAAACCTGCATTTTACAATGATAACATTTACATTAGTTAATATGTTTCATTAAATATTAATAATTTGTTAACATTTTTTACATCAATATATCATACAATTTCTACTTCAGAAAATTTGTAATCTATATCATCACATGTTGTCTGGTGAACAATTTTTTCTCTGAATTTGACATGTGTTTCTTCCTTATAAGCACACAAATCCAACATATCTTCAGTCTTCACAGTTTAACCAATTTATATGCTGTTAGTACATAATAATTGAGTTTTTTATTTTAAATTTTTTTTAATGACATACCAAAATTGAAGCTGGAAACATATATCTTGTCGCTTTGTGTTTTGTATACAATTTTGATTCCATGTTCAATATTGCTGACCAGCAGTCAATGACTGAGTTTGATAAGTCCGTTTGATGAAGTGGGCTTGCAATCTGATTTCTGTTTAGTAGTTTTCCGCTCATGCAGCTGAATACAACTACCCTGTTTTGAGTCAAATATTCATTATTACACAGTAAATAAACATGAAATTATCAAATGCTTAATTTCATAAATGTATGTAATTTTTTGTCACAAATATGATCAATGACAAACATAGTGAATGACAAACATGATGATTGACAAACATGATGATTGACATCCACAATAAAATGACATTTAAGGTCAATGGCAAACATGGATGAATGGTAAACATGATGAATGACAAAATTTTATTTTTTAATGACAAACATGATCAATTATAAATATAATTATTTATAAATAATATAAATTATAAATGTCAATTATGAAAATTAACATCATTATTCATAATCTGATTTTTATATACTTACTCTGGTGCATCAGCAAAATAATACATGAATGTCGAGATTTCTTTTTCCATTTGTGTGAGCTCACTTTTGTGATCAACTACAATTGCATTCCATGGTGTTAATATGATGTCATCATCTTCGGATTCAGTCAAAAGTTTGAATGATGGAGTTTCTATTCCATCCAACGATTTCTTTTTTAATCTTGATTCAGATTCAGATCTTGGCTTTTGATTCATCTCAGCATACAGATTTCTAGGTTTCAAAGCAGATTTCTTTTCGCTCTTATTGCTGATTTGTATTGAAGTAGTTGCAGTTCTTTACTGTTTTTGTTTAGAATCTTCTTTTGTTGCAGGTTCTTTTCTTTTTGTTGCTTCAGATTCTTGCTTGAACAAACTTGTAAATTTTCTTTCAAATTCATCTATATCCTTATTGTTTAGATACATAGTTGTTGCTTTTGTTAACAAACAGTTAATTGCATTTGTTTCTTCAACAATCCGTCGATACCTCATTTCTAAACACTTAAGATAGTCCTGTAAATTTTATATTCTATCAATCGTAACATTCATTAAACAGTTTTCATTCATCATAAAACAGCCACAAATCGTCAGAATCAAACAAATTATTATTATTATTTTTTTGTCAAACTGATAAAATATTAATCAAACACTTAACATTCATTAAAAATCATATAGACAAAATATACCTCTGCATTGTTTGGTGTTTTGAGGTTTATTTGTTTTTGTTTCCCTTTTTCTTTAAAATCGTCACTAACAGCCTTCACAATTCTTCCTTCACCAAATTCCCCTTTCTTCATTTCTACATCAATCCTTCTTTTCATTTCTTCTGCTGTCCATCGCTCGATCACGTAGATATTTTTATTTTTCAAGAAACCTTCACATTCTACTCTTTCTAAATACAACAGCTACAATCAAAAAATAAAGTACAATTTGTTTTTTATTGTATTAAATATAAAGAATAAACTTAATTTTAACAGTAAAATATATATGAATTTGTACTTACAATTAGGACACTTAACGGTCCAGAATAATACTGTCCATTTTGTCCTCTGTCCCATCCCTTCTTGCTCAGTAGTAGACATTCATATATGTATCCACACCAATCAACCTTCGATACATCTACGTCATTTGTAATACATGGCAAGAACTTCAAATTAAATGTTCCACATTTGTTAGCTTCTGCCATAGAAGTAGCAAAAAGATCAAGGATGTTCAAAATGAACTTTCTATCTGCATTTTTTCTTTCCTTCATATATTCAACAACATCCGTTGAATGTATGTCTTGCTGATTCTTAAACTGCTTTCTCCATGAAAAATCACCGGATCAAGTGGATTGCTTCTTTCAACGTATATAATCTTTAATCCTTTCATTGGTACACCTAAGACTTCATGAACTGTTTCTTTCGTGATTTTAATTGAACCATTCTTAAGATTCAATGTTGATGAACATTCATCAAAGTTGTTTACTAGATAGTAACTAAGTTTCATCTGATTTTCAAAGAACTTCATTTCTAGAATTGACCCAAATCCAATCTGCCTTATCTTTTCTTTTTGTAAGTCATTCATATTCTGTATCACAGTGTATAAACATTTTGGTGAAGATCTTGACCTTATTATTTCATCTTCTTCTTTTTTAATTCCTGCTTTGAATTTCACCCTTTCAAAATCATCATCAGAATTTTCTTTGGTTTTTGATCTACTTGTGCCTTCACCAAACGTATTTATTTTCCCATCCAAACTTTTTTCAACTTTTTTCAACTCTCCGATATTTTGGAGTACCTTAATGACTGCATTTTCAACAAGCTTTATATCTTTTTTATTCAATGCAGGTGTCTTTCTTACATATTTTCTTTTTCCGTCTTTTTCAAACTTTTCATTTTTATCCTTCTTTTTCAACTTCTGTTTTTTTTCAATCTCTGCAAACAGTTATACAATCATTCATCATAAGCTATTTTACATACAAGTTTATAATCATGTATTTATATAAGTATATCATTCATTTGTATTTTTAACATTTTTGTCATCATAGCTATAGTCATTTTTTCAACATCTTCATGAAAAATGTAATCTAATGATTGTATATATTTTTTGTCCTTCATCATAAAATGTAAGCAGTTTAATGTATTTTTTTACCATTCATCTGTATTATTTTTATAATTCATGTCTATTTTTTTTTATCATTTATCATAACTATAGGCAGTTTTTTTAACATAACACATTCTTATTTTTTATCATACATGACAATATAAAATGTAAACTATGATTTATACGTATTTTTTAGCATTCATAATAAACTATACGCATTTTTGTGTAAATTTTCCTATAAATCTTCATGTAACATTTATGATATTCAAACATCAGCACAATGCATAAATATAACATTCATATTTTTCATCATTCATTTCATTTTATGTCATATTCATCATATACTAATCTATCATGTAACGACTAAAATAATAGTTATCCTTATTTATACATCATTCATTAGTTTAATTATTCTAAACATTTTCAGTTTCATTCATCGATATCAAATTTAAATTATATTATCATATTATTGAATCGCATAATTTCATTTATAAATCACGTAATCAATAAAACGTTAGTTATCGTACCTGAATCATGAATTTCGTTTGATTTTCTCTTATTATTTTCATCTTCTTTTTTTCGTTTTTTCAATGCATCTTCCGCCATTTATCTGAGCTTGTAATCAAGTTTTATGTTAGATTCTTCTCTAATCGATCAATCGATCTTTAGTAGATTGTTGTTAGAATCGTCGATTTCTTCGAATTTTGTTAGCTTCAATTTTGTTGATCCGAATTTTGTTCGTTCATCTCTAGGGTTTTTGCTGTGCTTCAGCATTTTTTTCTTTTAATTTGTAATTTATAATTGACCATTTTACCCCTCCTCGTTATTTTTAGTTTTATGTTAATTTGTGGTCCACATTTGCTTATCCAGTTTGTACTCGTTTTAAGCTTAGCCACGGATCATGCCCCTATATATATATATATATATATATATATATATATATATATATATATATATATATATATATATATATATATATATATATATATATATATATATTGATAGGATCAATAGGGAAGTAACCAATCGGGGGGAAGCGGGGGGAAGAAAATTATTTTTTTTTCGTTTTTTGAAAAAACTTTGTTCATGAACATTATAGATTGGATGAAAATATCAACATTTAATAAAGACACTTTGTGATAAATGTTTTTATTTTGGAGGGAAAATGCTCGAAGAAGTAATATATAACAATTATCGTGTTTTTCGAGCGTATGTTGAGGTTTTAGGTAATAGGGTTTAGATATTACGGTTTATAGGGTTTAGATATTAGGGTTTAGAAATTTAGGATTTAGGGTTTAGATTTAGGGTTTAGATTTAGGATTTAGATTGAGTTTTTAACACGAACGGTTTAGAGTTTAGAGTTTAGGGTTTAGGGTTTAAGGTTTGGTGTTTTGGGTTTATGAAATAAACCCAAAACACCAAACCCTAAACCTAAACACTAAATCGGGCTAAATTTTACTTCACAAAACATGAAGAAAAAAACGTTAACATTCTTCACGAACAATATTATCTTGAATGTTATTTTGTCGATCGTTTTCCCACCAAAATAATAACATTCATCACAAAGTGTCTTTCTTAAATGTTCATATTTTCATCCAATCTATAATGTACTTGAACAAAGTTTTTTCAAAAAAAGAAAAAAAAAATATTTGCTTCCCCCCGCTTCCCTCCGATTGGTTACTTCCCCATTGATCCTGCCCCATATATATATATATATATATATATATATATATATATATATATATATATATATATATATATATATATATATATATATATATATATATATATATATATATATATATATATGGGCACGATCTGTGGCTAAGCTTAAAACGAGTACAAACTGGATAAGCAAATGTGGACCACAAATTAACATAAAACTAAAAATAACACGGAGGAGTAAAATGGTCAATTATAAAATACAAATTAAAAGAAAAAAAAACGCTGAAGCACAGCAAAAACCCTAGCGATGAACGAACAAAATTCAGATCAACGAAATTGAAGCTAACAAAATTCGAAGAAATCGATGATTCTAACAACAATCTACTAAAGATCGATTGATCGATTGGAGAAGAATCTAACATAAAACTTGATTACAAGCTCAGATAAATGGCGGAAGATGCATCGAAAAAACGGAAAAAAGAAGATGAAAATAATAAGAGAAAATTAAACGAAATTCATGATTCAGGTACGATAAGTAACGTTTTATTGATTACGTGATTTATAAATGAAATTATGCGATTCAATAATATGATAATATAATTTAAATTTGATATCGATGAATGAAACTAAAAATGTTTAGAATAATTAAACTAATGAATGATGTATAAATAAGGATAACTGTTATTTTAGTCGTTACATGATAGATTAGTATATGATGAATATGATATAAAATGAAATGAATGATGAAAAATATGAATGTTATATTTATGCATTGTGCTAATGTTTGAATATCATAAATGTTACATGAAGATTTATAGGAAAATTTACACAAAAATGCGTATAGTTTATTATGAATGCTAAAAAATACGTATAAATCATAGTTTACATTTTATATTGTCATGTATGATAAAAAATAAGAATGTGTTATGTTAAAAAAACTGCCTATAGTTATGATAAATGATAAAAAAAAATAGACATGAATTATAAAAATAATACAGATGAATGGTAAAAAAATACATTAAACTGCTTACATTTTATGATGAAGGACAAAAAATATATACAATCATTAGATTACATTTTTCATGAAGATGTTGAAAAAATGACTATAGCTATGATGACAAAAATGTTAAAAATACAAATGAATGATATACTTATATAAATACATGATTATAAACTTGTATGTAAAATAGCTTATGATGAATGATTGTATAACTGTTTGCAGAGATTGAAAAAAAACAGAAGTTGAAAAAGAAGGATAAAAATGAAAAGTTTGAAAAAGACGGAAAAAGAAAATATGTAAGAAAGACACCTGCATTGAATAAAAAAGATATAAAGCTTGTTGAAAATGCAGTCATTAAGGTACTCCAAAATATCGGAGAGTTGAAAAAAGTTGAAAAAAGTTTGGATGGGAAAATAAATACGTTTGGTGAAGGCACAAGTAGATCAAAAACCAAAGAAAATTCTGATGATGATTTTGAAAGGGTGAAATTCAAAGCAGGAATTAAACACGAAGAAGATGAAATAATAAGGTCAAGATCTTCACCAAAATGTTTATACACTGCGATACAGAATATGAATGACTTACAAAAAGAAATGATAAGGCAGATTGGATTTGGCTAGATTCTAGAAATGAAGTTCTTTGAAAATCAGATGAAACTTGGTTACTATCTAGTAAACAACTTTGATGAATGTTCATCAACATTGAATCTTAAAAATGATTTAATCAAAATCACGAAAGAAACAGTTCATGAAGTCTTAGGTGTACCAATGAAAGGATTAAAGATTATATACGCTGAAAGAAGCAATCCACTTGATCTGGTGACTATTTCATGGAGAAAGCAGTTTAAGAATTAGCAAGACATACATTCAACGGATGTTGTTGAATATATGAAGGAAAGAAAAAATGCAGATAGAAAGTTCATTTTGAACTTCCTTGTTCTTTTTGCTACTTGTATGGAAGAAGCTAACAAATGTGGAACATGTAATTTGAAGTTCTTGCCATGTATTACAAATGACGTAGATGTATCGAAGGTTGATTGGTGTGGATACATATATGAATGTCTACTGCTGAGCAAGAAGGGATGGGACAGAGGACAAAATGGACAGTATTATTCTGGACCGCTAAGTGTCCTAATTGTAAGTACAAATTCATATATATTTTACTGTTAAAATTAAGTTTATTCTTTATATTTAATACAATAAAAAACAAATTGTACTTTATTCTTTGATTGTAGCTATTGTATTTAGAAAGAGTAGAATGTGAAGGTTTCTTGAAAAATAAAAATATCTACGTGATCGAGCGATAGACAGTAGAAGAAATGAAAAGAAGGATTGATGTAGAAATGAAGAAAGGAGAATTTAGTGAAGGAAGAATTGTTAAGGCTGTTAGTAATGATTATAAAGAAAAAGGGAAACAAAAACAAATAAACCTCAAAACACCAAACAATGCAGAGGTATATTTTGTCTATATGATTTTTAATGAATGTTAAGTGTTTGATTAATATTTTATCAGTTTGACAAATAATAATAATAATAATAATTTGTTTGATTCTGACGATTTGTGGCTGTTTTATGATGAATGAAAACTGTTTAATGAATGTTACGATTGATAGAATATAAAATTTACAGGACTATCTTAAGTGTTTAGAAATGAGGTATCGACGGATTGTTGAAGAAACAAATGCAATTAACAGTGTGTTAACAAAAGCAACAACTATGTATCCAAACAATAAGGATATAGATGAATTTGAAAGAAAATTTACAAGTTTGTTCAAGCAAGAATCTGAAGCAACAAAAAGAAAAGAACCTGCAACAAAAGAAAATTCTAAACAAAAACAGCAAAGAACTACAACTACTTTACTACAAATCAGCAATAAGAGGGAAAAGAAATCTGCTTTGAAACCTAGAAATCTGTATGCTGAGATGAATCAAAAGCTAAGATCTGAATCTGAATCAAGATTAAAAAAGAAATCGTTGGATGGAATAGAAAATCCATCATTCAAACTTTTGACTGAATCCGAAGATGATGACATCATATTAACACCATGGAATGCAATTGTAGTTGATCACAAAAGTGAGCTCACACAAATGGAAAAAGAAATCTCGACATTCATGTATTGTTTTGCTGATGCACCAGAATAAGTATATAAAAATCAGATTATGAATAATGATGTTAATTTTCATAATTGATATTTATAATTTATATTATTTATAAATAATTATATTTATAATTGATCATGTTTGTCATTAAAAAATAAAATTTTGTCATTCATCATGTTTACCGTTCATCCATGTTTGCCTTGAATGTCATTTTATCGTGGATGTCAATCATCATGTTTGTCAATCATCATGTTTGTCGTTCACTATGTTTGTCATTGATCATATTTGTGACAAAAAATTACATACATTTATGAAATTTAGCATTTGATAATTTCATGTTTATTTACTGTGTAATAATGAATATTTGACTCAAAACAGGGTAGTTGTATTCAGCTGCATGAGCGGGAAACTACTAAACAGAAATCAGATTGCAAGCCTACTTCATCAAATGGACTTATCAAACTCAGTCATTGACTGCTGGTCAGCAATATTGAACATGGAAGCAAAATTGTATACAAAACACAAAGCGACAAGATATATGTTTCCAGCTTCGATTTTGGTATGTCATTAAAAAAAATTTTAAAATAAAAAACTCAATTATTATGTACTAACAGCATATAAATTGGTTAAACTGTGAAGACTGAAGATATGTTGGATTTGTGTGCTTATAAGGAAGAAACATATGTCAAATTCAGAGAAAAAATTGTTCACCAGACAACATGTGATGATATAGATTACAAATTTTCTGAAGTAGAAATTGTATGATATATTGATGTAAAAAATGTTAAAAAATTATTAATATTTAATGAAACATATTAACTAATGTAAATGTTATCATTGTAAAATGCAGGGTTTCTTCCCGGTATTTATTAGTGGACTAAATTTCTTATTGTGCTTCAATCTAACAAGCTCAGATATTGATATAATAGACCATAGCTACTTGGATATGCCAACTGATGAGAAGTATGGACTTTCTCATGATGGTTTGGTAAATCAAATAACAAAGTGAATATAAAGTTTGTTAATGATGAATGAGAAAAATTAATGATAAATCATAAATTTATGAATAATGAATGATGAATGATAAATGATGAATGATGAAAGATGAAAGTATCATTGATCATTCATTTTATCATTCAATCACAAAAAAATATAATTCATCACATGTTTTTTTAGTGAGTTTGGCATTATCTTATGTTAAAATCATTTATAAAAATGCAGAAATACTTGTTCTCGAGGTATTTGGGAGAATTCAAACATATCAAATAAGATTTGTTGACAAAATTAGAACCAAAGAGAAAGATATTCAAATGGAGATCAAATGGAATGGATCCGACTTACGGAGTTTTAACGATGAGATATATGGAGACGTATGTCAGTGGTGATTCATGTGATTGTTATTTAGAAGATGAAGGCCAAGAAAGGGACATACAGATTGAGAAGCTGCGCAAAAAATATGCTGCAAAGATAATCGTTAGTGACATCAACATTATTAAGGATGAAGTTCTTAAAGAAATGAATTGCTTTCATAGTGCATACACAGAGACTGAAAAAGAACAACTGATGGAAAGTGCAAGAAGAAGATACACATAAAATAAGTGAAATCTTTTATGACGAATGAGTAGTGAAAACATGATGAATAATATTTTTATTTACATGCATGTAATAAGATTTTTTTTATGAAATTTAACTGTTTGAGTTTAATTCATCCAAATACAGTTATGTTATAAAATAATAAGTGTTGCTGATGAATGATACTTTAATGCGAAATTATGTTTTTTAGATAAAAAATAAACATGATGTTTAGGAAGAACTAAGCTCAATTTTCTCATTAAATATATACTTTTTTTATTATTCATTAAATATTTTTGTGTCATTCAGCTCCTTTTATAATGTAATGTAGATTGTCAAATTTATCATTCATGAATCATCATTCATGATTCATTATTCTTCATTCATCATTCATTTTTCGTAACTTGATCATTCATCATTCATCATTCATCATTCATAATTTCATCATTCATCATACATTTTTCTCATTCATATTGACAGAATTCTTATTTTTTAAGACATTATTCATTCATTATATGAAATAACTAAGCTCAATTTTAGATCATTCATCATTCATAATTTGATCATTCATCATTCATCATTCATAACTTGATCATTCATCATTCATAATTTCATCATTCATCATACATTTTCTCATTCATATTGACAGAATTTTAGTTTTTAAGACATTATTCATTCATCATATGAATTAACTAAATAATTATTATTTAAAACATTATTCATTCATTCATCATATCATTCATTAAGCATTAAAATACATTACAATACAGGTTTTTAAACCAAGATACAAAAGACAATAACATAATTATCTAATAATTCATCTATAATGCTTAATAACTTCTTCCATCTCATCCTTAAGAAAGTTTATTTTACTCTCTTCATATTTCATCTTCTTCAGATTTGCTTCCATTCTCATGTTGTTAAGCTCAATCCCCCGTTCACAGTTTTCGAAGACTTTATTTGGTTTTGCATCTGCTGAAATTTTATGATAAAATTCATTATCAACAATCTTCTTATAAAAACTTTCGGGTCCCATATAGACACAATACCTCCAGAAAAGTGATCGGCCGGATTCATGGTTGTGTTCGTTTTCTAATGACGGGTGTTATACGGTGAAAAAAGCGAGGGATTTGATCGATAATAAGTTACTTCCCACATCGCAGATTCACACGGTCTGGTACGACTTTATCCCTAGAAATGTTAATGTTTTTTTATGGCGTTTTCGTTTAGATTCCCTCCCGGTTCGTTGGAATCTTTCCGCGAAAGGGATTGATGTTGCTTCGATTGTTTGCCCGTCATGTATTAATGGGGTAGAAACTAGAGACCACTTATTTTTCAATTGTGATTTGGCTCGTGATTTATGGTGGAAAGTTCGTGTTTGGCTCGATTGTGATATGCCTCATTTTGTTTCATGGGATTCTTTTTTGGTATGGTAGAAGGTGTACATTTACGGTCTTCTTCCAAGGATAGGATCATTGCGGTTATGGTGACGTCGTTATGGGCTCTTTGGCGATTCAGGAACGGTCTCGTTTTTTCAGATTCTTTTTGTAACAAGAGTAGTTTATTTGATTTTGTTAGATTAATTACTTTTTGTTGGATTAAAAATAGAGGCCATTTAGTTTCCAATTGGAATTCATGGCTTGCTATACCTTTGTAATCATCCCTTAGCTCCTTGCTAGGGATCGCTTTTTTCTAATTTAATTATTCTTTGGCCGTAAAAAAAACAATCTTCTTATAACTTTCTTTGACGTCAATGATGCTTTGATAAATTTTTTGATGATTTTTGTGCTTCTCATAAAGTTCGATCAAGTTTCTTTTTGTAACAGACTGAAACCCGGGCTAGTTGTAAGTTACCTATTTTATCCTTAGGGTTTGTGCTTAGTCTTAAGTGCTTTTATTTCAATTATTTTATTAGTGTTTTATTTTAATTGTGTTGTAACCAGTTTGTGACAAGGGTCCCAGAACAGGTTTGTTTATTTTAATTGGACCTCGTTTGGGTTACCTAATCTTGTGCGAAAGATATCAGATAATTGGTAAATACCCGTGTGTTGTGGGGTATGGGTTTTTAACCCCAAAATAAGTGTAAAGGCAGCTAATTCCCCTCATTTTGTTACTGAACCTTCCTCCCACTCTCACTCTCACCTAACCTTATCTTCATCATCTTAAACAACCCTAAATCATTTGATCTCGAATTAAAGCTTGATTTTGGTGTCAAATCGTTCCTTGTGTCATTGTGATTCTAACAAGGTAAAGTTTGTAAGATTTCATGATCAAATCTGTGATTAAATGGGTTTTTAAGTTAGTTTTTGTTAAAATGGGATTTTGTGTCAAAATTGGTTCAATTTGTTGTTGTTTGTGCATAAAAGTTGTGGGTTTATGTCTTTAAATGTCAAGTGTACGAGTTGTGTTCAGTTTTGAGGTAAAAAACGTGTCCAAAGTCGAGATTTGGTGATTTTGGGTTGAAACCCGTCACTTTGCTGCTGTTGCAGCTGATAAACTATCTTCGGCCGATGGTCGTTGACCATCGACCGATGGTGAGGACGATCGGCCGATGGACGAGACCATCGACCGATGGTGTATGATTTCTGACCAGCGGATGTAATTTTGACGATTGACCGATTGGGGGAGACCATCGACCGATGGTGTGTTGACGATCGGCCGATGGATGGGACCATCGACCGATGGTCTTAGACAGTGAAATTTTTACTAAGTGTTGAATTCTAGCCGTTATGCTGCCCGTTGTATTTTGGTGTTCAGGATGTAACTTTATTTTGAAAGTGCATAAGTGTTAAGCATGAAAATTTTAGCGGACGCAAATTTTTACTAATTCGCTATAATTCGCTGTCAGTGTGTCTAATCTTGATGGGAACACTATTCTAACTTGGTTTTTGCTGTTCTCAGGAGATAAGGACAAGGAGGAAGCTCAGAAATAAAAACTGAGCAGTTGCTGGTAATTGGTGAGTGGGTCTATCTATGGATAGAGTTTAAGTAGCATATCATGCTACTATGGTTGACTCTTTTACCATGCATAGTGTAGGAATTGCTATGTTAGAATAATATCGTTTGCCTGATGTTGTATGTGAATTATGTGTACACTGTGTGAATGACACCAGTCGGGCCTAGGGAGACTGGGGACTCGAGACCGTGCCTAGGAGAGGTTAGAGTCCGTATGAGGTCAACCGTGCCTAGGGGAGGTTGGGTCCATAGGCTACTGATTGTGGAGTATAGTGTGAATGATGCACCCCCTGCATCTGGATAACTATAATGTGAATTGAGTAGCAGGGACTATCGGTAGACTCAGGCCTGATCAGATGAGAGTCGTGTGCTCATACAAGCCGCCGATCCTCGTATTGTCTTATTGTATGCTAGTTGGTAGTTAGCAAGTGCTGTTAGTATATAGCTCGTGTGTGGCTTAAGCTATATCTGTTAGATAGATTCCATTCACTTAGCGGTGCACTAATCCCCCACATGTTTCCCCCTTTGCAGGTTTAGGTACTGCTAGTTGGGATGGGTATGGATGCAGAAGACATGTTTGACAACCCTACTCTGATGTGGACTTTTGTTTAAATAATGTTTTGTTATAACGTAACACTGTTGTGTAAGCTTAAACTTAATTATACGGTTTAATGTAATGACGTGACTTATATTGTGTTTATTATTAAAGTCTTCCGCTGTGTATAAAATAAAAATGGCCGGTGTTACAAGTTGGTATCAGAGCATGGTTTGGCAACAAGTACGTGCACGTATTTTGTTCCCAAACCCTGAGGCAAGTCAAACATGTCTGTAGGAGTGGGGGGCTAAGTGAAAATAGGATATATGTGTGTGTTAGTTGTGATTGAACTAACTGTTATCCACTAAGCTTTTGTGTGAGCTGTTTTGTAGCACATGTATGGCTGATAGAAACGCGACTGGCCCATCCAACCCCGGAACATTCAGAGCACCAGAAGAGGGTGTTGAGTCAGATAAGGATCAGAATAGTTACATCCTTCAGTTAGAAAGCAAGCTAAAAGAGGTTGAAGACAAAATTAATGAGCTTGAATTAGCGAGCCATTCTGGGAATAATGATACACCACCTGGTTTCCCAACCGCGTAATCCTAAACGATACCCAATGTGCACCAGAACCAGTTTCAGAATCAAATACCTAACCAATACTATATGCCACCGCAAAACACTTTTACTTACCAAAATCCCATGATGATGAACCCATACCAAATGCAAATGTTTCATCAACCTTACATGCAACCACCCAAAAGATGTACTTATAAGAACTTCCGTGATTGCAAACCCTCTGAGTTCTCTGGAAGTACTGATCCGACTGTAACTCTTAATTGGTTGTGAGAAATTGAAAGGGTATTTGAAGCGTGCCAGTGTGAACCCGAGCTGAAAGTAACATATGCTAGTCAAATGTTGAAAGGTAGGGCTATGATTTGGTGGGATTCTTTGATTTCCAGTATACCAAAGGAGCAAGTAAGTATGATCACGTGGGAGCAATTTCATGGGAAGGTGTGTGAACAGTATTGTAATCCATTTGATATGAACCGAATCAAGACTGAGTTTCTTGAAATGAAGATGACACCTCAAATGACAATCGATGAGGTAGTAGAGAAGTATATGGATAAACTGAGGTTTGTACAATAGTGGGTGCCAGACGAAGCATCTCGTATATAGCATTTTGTTAATATCATTTTGCCAGAGTACCGAACTTTTGTTAGAACGGCTACGTCGTTGTCTCAAGCGGTTGTGATGGCTAAGATGGTAGAAAGTGATGTTCAGGCCGCCAGAAACAGAATGTTTGGTAATGTGAAACAATAAGGTGGGCAAGTATCTGGTCAATCAGGATCTAAATCCAAGAAGTCTAGTGAGTTTAAATCGAAGGGTAAAAGTGGTCAGAGTAGTTCTGGGTCTGGATCAGGTAAAGGGAATTGGTGTCACACGTGTCGATCTTCTCATAGTGGTCAGTGTTCTGAGGCTACAAGAAGATGCTTAAAGTGTGGTGTTGTTGGGCATGAGTCTTTAGCATATCTGTATCCGAATAGTGTGTGTTGGAGTTGTCACAAACCAGGGCATCGTGCAGTTAGTTGTCCGTCGAAGAGTGGTAGTTCCGAGGTAGGGTCAGGGGTGCGTTCAGCATCAGCCGGAGGGTCAACTTCCTCGAGTGGGCAAAAGAGGAAGAACCCTCCAACAGCAGAGGCTAGAGCTTTTCAGATGTCGGTTGAGAATGCCGTGGCAACCGACGAAGTGATTATCGGTATGTTTCTAATCAACTCAATACCTGCTCGCGTATTGTTTGATTGTGGTGCCAATAGGTGTTTTATGTCCCTAGATTTCTGTGCTAAGTTGAAATTTCCAGTTAATGTGTTACCCAAGCCGGTTAGTGTAGAAGTACCCGATGGTAAGATCACACCCGTCACAACATATGTGTCTGGGGTTTGTATAGAGATCGAAGGGAAGTCTTTCCCGGTGACTTGTTTAGTGTTACCTATTCCTAGCTTTGATGTAGTATTAGGAATGGATTGGCTGAGCTCGCTTAGGGCTAATATTAAGTGTGATAGGAAAATGATTACCTTTCGTTCGACATGGAACCCGTGTTGTGGCCCGAGGGGAGCGGGGCGGGTATAATTTTCCGTTGATAACCATGATGAAAGCGAAAAATTCGATGGCAAAGGGTTGTGATTCATTTCTTGCGTATGTGATTGATGCGAAGAAAGAAAAGAGAACAGTGGCCGATATTCCGATAGTATCAGAATTTCCCGAAGTGTTCCTAGATGAGTTACCAGGTCTGCCGCCGGTAAGGAAAATCGAATATAAGATTGAGTTGGTTCCTGGAACAACTCCAGTTGCAAAAGCTCCATACCGATTAGCGCCGTCTGAAATCCGTGTAATGATGTCACAGATTCAAGAGTTATTAGATCGTGGGTTTATCCGACCGAGTTCTTCACCGTGGGGTGCTCCGGTATTGTTTGTTAAAAAGAAAGATGGGTCAATGTTTATGTGTATTGATTATCGTGAATTGAACAAAAGAACAGTGAAGAATAAGTATCTGTTACCTCGAATAGACGATTTGTTCGATCAATTACAGGGTGCTTCATTCTTTTCTAAGATAGACTTACAATCCGGATATCATCAGGTTCGTGTTGCTGAATCAGATATACCGAAAATAGCATTCAGAACAAGGTATGGTCATTATGAATTTCTTGTCATGCCGTTTGGGTTGACGAATGCGCCAGCAGTCTTCATGGATCTAATGAATAGAGTGTGTCGTCCGTTCTTAGATAAGTTTGTGATTGTGTTCATAGACGATATACTAGTGTATTCAAAGACAGAAAGTGAACATGCTGAATATATGAGACAGGTTTTGAACTTGTTGAAACGTGAACAACTATTTGCAAAATTTTCAAAGTGTGAATTTTGGTTACGTGAAGTGTAGTTTTTGGGTCATGTGATTTGTGCTGAAGGTATAAAGGTTGATCCGATAAAGATAGAAGCGGTAATGAATTGGAATTCTCCGAAGACTCCAACTGAGATTAAGAGTTTTCTGGGTTTGGCTGGTTATTATCGCAGATTTATCAAAGATTTTTCTAAAATAGCAGGTGATAAGGCTAAAAAGGAACATATATTTCATAGCATTATCCCCCAAGAAAGACAAGATTTTAGTTGCAATTGTTCCATTTTCATGTAATATTCGTTTATATTAAATAAGTGCGAAGACAAAAGGCGAAAACGAAGATTCAAAGACAAAAAGGTCCAAAAAGCTAAAAAGTACAAGATACAATTAAAAAGGTTCAAATTATTGATGAAGAACGTCTAAAAACGACAAGAGTACAAGTTACAAAACGCAAAGTACACGATATAAAATTGTACAAAAGGGCGTTCGAAAATCCGGAACCGAGGCATGAACCAACTCTCAACGCGCGACGCAACGGAGCTGAAAGTACAAGTCAACTATGCACAAGAATAAAATATAATATTTAATTAATTCATAATAAGAATAATATTAAATAATAAAAAGTTGTTAATTGAGCATAGTTCAGGGGTCGTAAGCGAAAATTCAATTTGATATTTTGCCTATAAAAGGCATGTAATTCGATGAATTAGAACTACACCTTTTTCTCTTTTCTTTCTCTGATTCTCAATGTAAGATATTTATATTTATAATATTAATTTTAATTTTAAGTTTAATAATAATAATTTAGTTATTGTAACAAATGATTTACGGGCTTTAAGTCGGAACTCTGTCCGTATAACGCTACGCAATTAATCACCACTGTAAGCTATGTCTTTCCTTTTTCATTAATGTTTAGTAGCTAAGCCGTTATTATGCTTATTTAATACTGAAGTAATCGTGATGTAAGGCTAAATACTAAAATTGGGGTAATTGGGCTTTGGACCATAATTGGGGTTTGGACAAAAGAACGACACTTGTGAAAATTAGACTATGGGCTTTTAATGGGCTTTATATTTAATTAACGATACCTCGTTAATTTTATATAAAGGTTATAATTTTATGTATCTATAAATATCCACATACGCTTAATCGGACACGGTGGGCGGGATATTTATAAGTACATATTATTGTTCATTTGACAGGACACGGGGGGTGAATTATTGGTCACTAGACTTGTTAAAACAGGGGTGGATTACATTTAAGGAAACTTGGGTGTAATTGTTAACAAAGTATTAAAACCTTGGAATACACGCAGTCGATAACCTGGTGTATTCATTAAACAAAGAATTAAGACCTTGTTACAGTTTAAATCCCCAATTAGTTGGAATATTTGACTTCGGACATAAGGACTATTTGACGAAGAACTTCGCATTTATAATTATGCCCGTTGGACCATTATGGACAAAACCGTATGGACATCTTGAATAATCCAGGACAAAGGACAATTAACCCATCGGACTAAAACTAAAATTAACACGCCAAACATCATGATTACGGAAGTTTAAATAAGCATAATTCCTTATTTTTCATATTTAATTGCACTTTTAATTATCGCATTTTAATTTCTGTCATTTAAATTATCGTCATTTACTTTACTTTTTAAATTAAGTTCTAGCTATTTTTAATATTTTGCATTAGGTTTTAATTGTAACTTAAGTTTTAAAATCGACAAACCGGTCACTAAAGGGTAAAAACTCCCCTTTATATAATAATAATAATACTACTTATATAATTATATATATTTTGTATAAATATAGTTGTTAAAAATATAGTGTTAAACTTCACTAGCTCCCTGTGGAACGAACCGGACTTACTAAAAACTACGCTACTCTACGATTAGGTACACTGCCTATAGTGTTGTAGCAAGGTTTAGGTATATCCCATTTGTAAATAAATAATTAAAACTTGTCATATTTTGTAGCAATCCGCATTAAAAATATATAACTATTTTGTACACCACGCTACACACATCAGCAGGTCCGTTGACTAAGTTAACTCGTAAAGATGTAGCCTTTCGATGGACTGATGAACAGGAAAAGGCTTTTCAGATTTTGAAACAGCTACTGTGTCAGGCACCAGTGTTAGCTTTACCAGAAGGTTCAGACGACTTCGTGGTATACTGTGATGCATCATACGCTGGATTGGGTTGTGTTTTAATGCAAAGAGATAAAGTAATCGCCTACGCCTCGCGACATTTGAAAGTTCATGAGAAGAATTATCCAGTGCATGATCTTGAAATGGCTGCAGTAGTGTTTGCTTTGAAACTGTGGAGACACTATTTGTATGGAACCCATTGTGTTATTTGTACAGATCATAAGAGTTTGCAATATATCTTCTCACAGAAAGAATTGAATATGCGTCAGAGACGGTGGCAAGAGTTGATCAAAGATTATGATTGTGAAATAAATATCATCCGGGTAAAGCAAATGTTGTTGCAGATGCGCTAAGTCATAAAAGATTAAGTGAAACTGTGAAATTCCTTCGTTTGAATATAACTTCAGATCTGATCAACAGCTTAAGAACCGTTCAGGCCTGTGCTTTGGAGGACGAACATATTAAATCTGAACAAATGATCAAACGAAAAGTGGACTTAATTAATGACTCACGTGGACTAAAGACTTTAAACAATCGTGTTTGGGTGCCTAAGCTTGGAGATTTGAGGGATTTAATTATGACAGAAGCTCACAAATCCAGATTGACAGTACATCCGGGTAGTAATAAGATGTATCATGATTTGAAAATAGTGTATTGGTGGCCGACAATGAAAACAGATATCGCTCGATATGTCGAAAAGTGTCATATTTGTGCTCAAGTGAAGGCAGAACACCAGAAACCTTATGGTTCGTTACGTCAGTTACAGATTCCAGAGTGGAAATGGGAACATATAACGATAGATTTTGTGACAAAATTACCTCGAACTCAGAAAAGACATGATATGATTTGGGTAATAGTGGATCGTCTAACTAAAAGTGCTCATTTTCTTGCTACTCGTGAGACAGCCTCGTTAAGTGAGTTAGCCGAATTATATGTGAAAGAAATAGTTAGTCGACATGGTGTGCCGTTATCGATCGTTTCAGACAGAGATTCCAGATTTGTGTCGAATTTTTGGAATAGTCTTCAACAGAATCTGGGTACACGTGTGAATTTAAGTACAGCTTATCATCCTCAGACAGACGGTCAGAGTGAAAGAACGATACAGACTTTAGAGGATATGTTAAGGGCTTGTGTGTTAGAATACGGTGGTTCGTGGGATACACATTTGCCGTTGGTCGAATTCGCGTATAATAATTCATATCATTCGAGTATAGGGATGCCGCCCTATGAAATGTTGTATGGTCGTCGTTGCAGATGAAATGTCCCGTTCTTATTGATTAAAAATGTTCCATATTAATTGATTTCGTTGCGAGGTTTTGACCTCTATATGAGACGTTTTTCAAAGACTGCATTCATTTTTAAACCATAACCTTTATTTCATAAATAAAGGTTTAAAAAGCTTTACGTAGATTAAATGATAATATAAAATATCCTGTTTACACACGACCATTACATAATGGTTTACAATACAAATATGTTACATTGAAATCATTTTCTTGAATGCAGTTTTTACACAATATCATACAAACATGGACTCCAAATCTTGTCCTTATTTTAGTATGCAACAACGGAAGCTCTTAGTATTCACCTAAGAATAAACATGCTTTAAACGTCAACAAAAATGTTGGTGAGTTATAGGTTTAACCTATATATATCAAATCGTAACAATAGACCACAAGATTTCATATTTCAATACACATCCCATACATAGAGATAAAAATCATTAATATGGTGAACACCTGGTAACCGACATTAAGAAGATGCATATATAAGAATATCCCCATCATTCCGGGACACCCTTCGGATATGATATAAATTTCGAAGTACTAAAACATCCGGTACTTTGGATGGGGTTTGTTAGGCCCAATAGATCTATCTTTAGGATTCGCGTCAATTAGGGTGTCTGTTCCCTAATTCTTAGATTACCAAACTTAATAAAAAGGGGCATATTCGATTTCGATAATTCAACCATAGAATGTAGTTTCACGTACTTGTGTCTATTTTGTAAATCATTTATAAAACCTGCATGTATTCTCATCCCAAAAATATTAGATTTTAAAAGTGGGACTATAACTCACTTTTACAGATTTTTACTTCGTCGGGAAGTAAGACTTGGCCACTGGTTGATTCAAGAACCTATAACAATATATACATATATATCAAAGTATGTTCAAAATATATTTACAACACTTTTAATATATTTTGATGTTTTAAGTTTATTAAGTCAGCTGTTCTCGTTAGTAACCTACAACTAGTTGTCCACAGTTAGATGTACAGAAATAAATCGATAAATATTATCTTGAATCAATCCATGACCCAGTGTATACGTATCTCAGTATTGATCTGATATTGCTCTAAACATACATATTATTCAACGCAATATCACTTATATTTCATAGGTTTTTACCATCTACAAAGACATTCAATGCGCATTTCACGAGAAAAACGATTAAAGTAAACATAGAAGTGAAGTTGGAAGAAAAGACGATAAACGATGAGTTTAAATCAAATATATCGAGGAAACGTTCATCCGAATTCAAGAATGAAGAAAACTAAAGAAAAAGGTTACAACAAGTCATCCAAAATGTTACACGTCGATACGAGGTCAACATAGAACAAACGAAAAAGAAAAATAAAGAAAACTGCCATTATCTCTTACGCGAATCGTGTAGATCTACACGAAACGCGTAGTAATTTAGCCTTACGCGAATCGTGTGACCTCTACACGAAACGCGTAATATTAGGCCGAAGATAATCATGAATCAGATAAGGGGCGGCTGCTTTTTGTGTTTTAAAACAATTCTTTTGATCAATTGAGATACAGCAAGGATTCAAATAAAACTCTACCTACTACTATTTCTCAATGATAAATACGGAGTACATGTTGAAAGCAATAGGAGACATATCATACAACATTACTATACACATACAAATTAATTTAGTTACTGTTATTTTGTTTTCAAGTACTCTGTATAATTAGTTTCAAGGTTCAATATTTAGGTAGTTTTAAATATTAAGGGTGTATTGTTCGCGTGAAGGGTGTTGTTATTTGTAATTTTCTACCGTTTGAAGTTAATGAAAGTGAAGAATTTTTAGTAAGTATATCTTGTTAAAATTATCGTTGTTATTATGTTTGCATATTTATATTTTTATGTTCATCCTAGTAACATGAGTAGCTAAATTTCCATAGTGTTTGCTTAGATGTAAAGCCCCTAGTGAAATGGATTGTTACTATTTGTAAAAGTTAAAATGTAACTTTAGTATTTTTAATATTGAGCCTAGTTAAAAGAACCATTTTTATGTAATTAGGTATTTGACCCTTGCCACTTAATTTATTAAGTTTAAATAACGAAAGTTGTTTTTATTTATATAAATTAAGCTTCAACATTAAAAATGATCTAGACGAATTTATGGATAAGTTATTAACACCAATTTAGAAATAAACTTCGGTGGTTTGGGTAATATCAATAATTATATGATAGTGAAATTATAAAAAGGGAAACCGTTATGATTTGGGTATTGGCGAAAGTCAAAACTAGGCTAGGTCTCAATTTAAATACTTAGGGAATAGTAGCCATCTAAATAGAATCCGATGAAAATTAGATTTATTTTAGTTAGTTGTAACCTTATATTTTTTCGAAAGAAAAATATAAAGTTTAATACTAAAACATTTTAATAAGGCTTAAAACTCAAAACAATCCATGGACCTAGGGGTGACACATTTAAGTAAACACTCCCATTTATCCCATTATTATTTCTTGTAAACGTATTATTATCATTATTTACGAATTATTATTTTAAAATATAAAAACAATACATAAAAACATTTAAATCCGTAACAGACTGTTTGTCACAGTTTATATATCATACACGAATCGTGTATGGTATACGCGAAACGCGTATGCCTGTAAATCAAACTGTACGATCAGAATCACACAATTCGCGTAGGTTTTAAATTATACGCGATACGCGTATAAATACGCGAAACGCGTATGTACAAGACACGGCTACAGTACCAGTTAGGGCAAAATTAGGGTTTTAGTTATTTTAATTATTATATTTAAGTTATTATTACATAATTTATATTACTTATTATAAAATACTTTAATACATGTTTAAAACCTACTAATTAGTGTTAATTATTATAAGTTTATAATTTGTAATTAGTTTATAATTAGTTAATTATTTCAATTCCTATTAATTTGTATTAATCTTATTAAAAATATCATTTAGTTAATTTAAATAAATTTATATTATAATTACTCAAAACAAAATTCTAAACATATAGTTTTATTAAAAGTTACTATTTTACTAATTACCCTTTAGTAATAAAATATTCGCATCCTAATTAGTATAATCTCATTTAGTTCCTTTTTAAGTTAATTATTGTAATCTTGTAATTTTATTTAGTAAATTAGTTTAAGTTATTTTCTTTTACTGTTATTTTATAAATTCCTAATCCAAAACCCCCTTTAATTAAGTTTGACATCAAAGACTATTAAAAACCATTAAACACTCCATCTCCCTGTGGAACGAATCGGATTTACCAACAAACTAAACTACATGAATAGGACTAGTTGCCTATATGTGTGTGAAATCAACCTGAATTCAATAAAATACCACATATACAATAAATCAATTCGTGTAACAAAACAACTCAAATCCGTTCAAAATAAAGGTTACGATCCAGCACATCAACTTTTTGGCGCCGCTGCCGGGGAGTTGGCAGTTAAATAAATAGATAATTTTTCTGATTCGTAGTAGTAGTTGGATTTGTACGTGGACCGGGTTGTTGGATCACCAATTTTATTGGTCAATAGAAGGATCCTGCCCCTCTGCTGCATCTTTTGGCTATTCGAAACGTGGGCAAAATCAGAAGGAAAATCTGTTTGTTTAAGGGTTTTTATCATTGTTTTTATGTTATTCGATCCTCTCGAGGAAATTCATTTCCAAGAAAGTTCAAAGTTTATGAATAAATCCTTTAGTTCTTTGTACAATTTCCAAATTGTATGATCCGTTCAATCCTAAACTCGTTAAACTTAATCCGGAACCTCAAAGAATTAATAAAGGACAAAAACAACAAAAAGAAATAGGAAGTACTAGTAATTTTAAAACACCAAAAAAACACTAAAGAGAAACAAATAGGTAACCCTAGATTAAACCTTTAGTGAAGTGATCTCATAATAGAAATTAATGTATGAACTTACGTTCCTCCAACGCTGAATTAACTCCTTCACATCCTGAACCCGAAAGAAAATTCCACGAACGCTTAAGAGCTCAAGAAGTAGAATCTCTTGCTAAAAATTTAGAGTCACTTTCCTTAGAATCCGACTCTGAACCAATAATTCAACCAATCATAGAGCCGATTATTAAAGAAGAAGAAGAAATGGCTGATACAAATCAAACGATGGAAGCATTAATGAAGGCCACAAGAAAAGGTCAAGGCCATGCAATCATCCAACCCACGATGAGTGATGGCTTTGAAATAAAAGGTCAATTTTTACACATGGTGACTAATACATGTCAATTCGGTGGAGCCCCAAATGAGGATGCTAACGAGCATCTTCGTAAGTTTGTAAGCATTTACAAGCTTTTCAAAATCAAAGATGTCACCGATGAAGTTGCATGTTTAAAAATCTTTCCATGGTCCTTAAAAGATGATGCAAGAGATTGGCTAGACTCATTACCAGAAGGTTATATTGAAAACTGGAATGATATGATGGATAAGTTTTTGTCAGAATTCTTTCCTGCTTCAAAAGCAGCAAAATTGCAAAGTGATATAAATCACTTTATGCAAAAGCCTAATGAAACTCTTTATGAAGCTTGGACCCGATTCAACAAAATGCTTAGGGTATGTCCTCAACACGGGTTGAATACATTCCAAAAGGTCCAAATATTCTATAAAGGAGTCAATGTGACAACTAGAAAAGATATAGATGTTGCAGCCGGAGGTTCGATCATGAAGAAAACACCTGAAGACGCTCACACAATCATTGCTGATTTAGCTTCCCATTCCCATAATTGGCATCAAGAAATAGAATTCTCTAGATCATCAAATGTTGCTAGTATTGAAAGCAATGATGAAATTGCTTCTTTAAAAGTTCAAATAGCAAATCAAGCAAGGCAAATCGAGAAAGTAACCAAGGAAATGCATGCTATCCGAGTAGGATGTGAACTATGCCAAGGTCCCCATCTTACTAGAGATTGTGATCAAAGTACAATGGAAGAGCAAGCAAATTTCTTAGGTTACTTACGAAAAGGTGAAATGAACTTCAGTGATTTTCCAGCTATAGAAGCAAACAACCGAAAATATCCTCCTATAAACAGCTATCAAGTAGGAGGACCTTCAGGATCAAATAATAATAACTATCAAAATAATAATAACTATCAAGGAGGAAATCCAGGTTACCAAAATAACCGGAATTTCCCAAATCAAAATCAAAGAAATCCGCCACCAGGTTATAATAACCGAAATCAACCTCAACGAAATTATCAAAATAATTTCCAACACAATCAACCACAACCACTAGCATTTATGCAACCACAACCATTAGCAATTATGCAACCTCAACCTGAGAGGAAATCTGGTTTAGAAGATCTCTTAAGAGATTTTATGGTTAAGCACGAGCAAAATGCAGAGCTCCAAACTCAGCAAATCCGAAATCAACAAGCCACAATACAAAACTTAGAAAGGGATGTTGGAAGGATATCACAGTTACTATCAGAGAGACCACCAGGTACTCTCCCCTCAAATACTCAAGTGAATCCCAACAACCCCCAAACAAGGAACGAGCATGTAAATGCTATAACTACTAGAAGTGGTTTAACTACTAAACCGGAGACTCTTAAGTCCCCGGAAGTTCCTTTATCTCCTTCTGTTTTACAAATACCGGTTGATGAAAATGAGCAAGTTGATAAAGAACAAGAGAAAGATGATCCACCTGAGGTCATACCAAAGAAAAGTGAAGAACCACCAGTAAAGGTGCATAAGGAACCTATTCCTTACCCAAAAGCATTAAAGAAAGACAGACTCGCAAGGCGGTATGAGAAATTTGCGGACATGATTAAGCAAATTAGCATTAACATGCCACTCGCGGAGGTTCTTAGGGATATGCCCAATTACGGGAAGTTTTTAAAGGATCTCATATCCTCGAAGGGTAAATACCACGACGTTTCTGCCACATTCCTCCACGAGGAATGTTCGGCCATCTTAAAGAAACAAAATGTACCTCCAAAATTAGGAGACCCTGGTAGTTTTATCATACCATGTATGATGGGTGATTCGGTGGTGTACGATGCACTAGCCAACCTAGGTGCAAGTGTTAACCTAATGCCTTACTCATTATATTTAAAACTTGACTTAGGAGACTTAAAACCAACCCGGATGGGTATTCGATTAGCAAACCAATCATTTGATACTCCTATAGGTATAGCCGAGGATATACTTGTAAAAGTTGGCTCACTTATCTTTCCGGTCGACTTTGTTATTCTAGAAATGCAAGAGGACACAAAAGTTCCTATCATTTTAGGACGTGCTTTCCTAAACACTGCAGATGCTATCACTAATGTCCAAAAAGAACAATTGAGTCTAGGTGTGGGAAACGAGAGAATAATTTGTCACATTGACAAAGCCATGAAAAGACCCACTTCTACCGATGACTCTTGTTTTCAAATTGATGTTATAGATCTTTGTGTCGAGAATGAATTGAAGGAGCTACTTGAAATTGATATCCCGGGGTTAGCCCCGGTAAGTGAGAATGAATACTTCAATATTGATAAAGATTTTGATGAGTTGATGAAGGTGGTCACGGATGACGAGACCATAATAGAAGAAATTCCCATGGAAGAGGAATCGTTTGAGGAAATAAAAAATGAAGATAGATTTCGTATAAAAAATTCCTTAGAAGAACCACCCGTACTAGAGCTTAAAGAGCTACCCAAACACTTGGAGTATGCTTATCTCGAAGGTACATCTCAATTACCAGTAATTATTGCTTCACATCTTTCAGATAATGAGAAGGATAAGCTAATTTCTGTATTAAAAACCCATAAAAAGGCTATAGCCTGGAAAACAACCGACATTCCGGGAATAAACCCGTCTTATTGTACACATAAAATTCTCCTTGAGAATGACTACAAACCCGTAGTACAAAGACAACGCAGGCTAAATCCCAACATGAAAGAGGTTGTTAAAAAGGAGGTCGTCAAGCTTCTTGACGCCGGGTTAATCTACCCCATCTCCGATAGTCCATGGGTTAGTCCAGTACAAGTAGTACCCAAAAAGGGGGGTACAACCGTTATATTAAATGAAAAGGACGAACTCGTCCCAACTAGAACAGTTACCGGCTGGAGAGTCTGTATTGATTACAGACGTCTAAATGATGCCACTAGAAAGGATCATTTCCCGTTACCTTTTATTGATCAAATGCTTGAACGATTAGCGGGAAAAGAATATTATTGCTTTTTAGACGGTTTCTCCGGTTACTTCCAAATTCCAATTGATCCCAACGACCAAGAAAAGACCACATTCACTTGTCCTTTCGGTACCTTTGCCTATCGCCTGCACCCGGTACTTTTCAAAGGTGCATGATGGCAATCTTTGATGATATGGTAGAGGATTGTATGGAAGTCTTCATGGATGACTTTTTCGTGTTTGGAGACTCCTTTGAATCATGTTTTTTCAATCTAGAACGTATGCTTATCCGATGTGAGAAAGCAAACTTGGTCCTAAATTGGGAAAAATGCCACTTCATGGTGAAGGAGGGCATTGTACTTGGTCACAAAATATCTTGTGCGGGAATAGAGGTAAATAAAGCTAAAATTGAAGTTATCTCTAAGCTACCTAAACCATCAAATGTTAAAGCAATTAGAAGCTTTCTTGGTCACGCAGGATTCTATAGGCGATTTATCAAAGATTTTTCTAAAATCGGCCGCCCATTGACCAAACTTCTTGAAAAGGATGCTCCATTTGACTTCGATTCTAATTGCGAGAATGCATTCTCGATTCTAAAGTCAAAACTCACACAAGCTCCAATTATGGTATCTCCGGATTGGAGTATGCCAATTGAGCTAATGTGTGACGCAAGCGACTATGCTTTAGGTGCTGTTTTAGGACAACGTCCCGATAATCATTTTCTTACGATTTATTATGCAAGTAAAACTCTAACGGGAGCCCAAATTAATTATACCACCACGGAAAAAGAACTCCTAGCGGTTGTTTATGCATTTGATAAATTTCGGTCATATTTGGTGTTGTCCAAGACCATTGTTTACACGGACCATTCGGCACTTAGGTATTTATTCTCGAAACTAGATGCAAAACATCGTCTCATACGTTGGGTTCTTTTACTTCAAGAATTTGACATTGAGATACGTGACAAGAAAGGAGCTGAGAATCTAGCTGCCGATCATTTATCCCGACTTGAAAACCCCGAATTAGATAAACTTGATGATACAATCATCAAAGATACATTTCCTGACGAATCTCTAATGAGGGTTGAAAAAGAATCTGAAATCCCATGGTTTGCCCATTTTGCAAACTATCTTGCTTCAGACATTCTACAAAAAGGACTTACTTATCAGCAAAAGAAGAAATTCTTTGCAGATTTGAAGTCATATTTCTGGGAATACCCAGACCTATTTCGTGTTGGTGCGGATCAAATAATTCGCCGTTGTGTGTACGGACAAGAAGCTCAACAAATTCTTGAGCATTGCTATCAAGGGCCAACCGGCGGTCATTTCGGACCAAACCACACTGCAAGAAAAATCCTTGAATCGGGCTTTTATTGGCCCACGATCTTTAAAGATGCCCATAATTTCGTTCGAACTTGTAACGCATGCCAACGAACGGGTAACATCACGAAAAAGGATGAGATGCCTCAAACCGGCATCCAAGTTTGTGAAATCTTTGACATTTGGGGAATCGATTTCATGGGACCCTTTTCAAGTTCACATAAGTGCAAGTACATACTAGTAGCCGTTGACTATGTATCCAAGTGGGCTGAAGCAAAAGCTTTGCCTACAAATGATGCTAGGGTGGTGGTAAACTTCTTGAAAAATCTATTCTCACACTTTGGAATCCCAAAAGCACTCATATCCGACCGAGGAACACATTTTACCAACAACCTTCTTGAAAAGGTGTTGAAGAAGTATGGCGTAACTCATCGTTTCTCTACTCCGTACCACCCGCAAACAAGTGGTCAAGTGGAGAACACGAATCGTGCCTTAAAACGCATACTTGAGAAGACGGTTAATAACAACCCTAAAATCTGGCAACGCAAGTTAGATGACGCGTTGTGGGCTTTTAGGACTGCGTATAAAACACCAATAGGTACCACGCCATTTAGACTTGTATACGGTAAAGCGTGTCATCTACCTGTTGAAGTTGAACACAAGGCATACTGGGCTATGAGAGAATGTAATACTGACCTTGTACAAGCAGGAGAAAATAGGTTATTACAACTTAACGAACTAGATGAATTAAGATTACAAGCCTACGAAAATTCTAAAACATATAAAGAAAAAACTAAAGTATGGCACGATGCACGATTAAAAAAGAAAGAATTTGAACAAGGGGATAAAGTATTGGTATTCCAATCACGTTTCAAGTTTTCACCTGGTAAACTTAGATCCCGATGGACTGGGCCATATATAATAAAACAGGTTTTTCCATCTGGATATGCAGAGTTGTATGGTAAAGACGGTGGAACTTTCAAAGTGAACGGACACAGACTCAAGTTATACTTTGAAGAAATCAATACTACGGAAAGAGACGAAACCACCTTCTACCCTAAGGACAAATAAATTCAGGGTAACTCTAAGGTTTTAAACTCCATTCTCGATTTTTATTCTTATCTTTAAGAGTGGGGTTAGATTGGTCTTTCCCTGGCAGACCCTAAAGAACTAGTCTTCTCCCTCCATTCTACCTTTTTAATTTCTTTTTGTTTTTATTGTTTAATTTCAAGATGCGCAGTCAGTATATCTACAACCATTTCATTTTAAAGTGCGATAAGATTTTACCGAGGGATGTGGTGTTAGATATTAAGAAAAGATGCGATAAGGCGATGAAAGAAGAAAGACAGAAACTAAATGAGACAAACTATGCAAGAGGAAAATCTAAATCAGCTAAAAGGTGTCGAGCACGTCATTTGGGTAAATGTGTGAAATGTGGAAAACCGACTCACTCCGGAGATTGCCCAAAGAACCAAACGGACTCTAATTACGAGTACGTAACCTTATGCCGAGAAGGGCCTTTAAAATGTGCAGAAGAAAACCTCTTAAACCAGCGAGGTTACGCCTACGAAGCAATGGGGAGCGAAATAATGCGACTCCACTACGAGGCGAGCCAACGAGGCTTCACTCTTTAAATCTTTTTCTCGCCAATTGTGTGTTTGTGCATTTTCGTGTGTAATGTTTTGGTGTGTTTAGTTTGTTTTTGTTTGTTGTATGTTCTATTAAAACGGTCTACCATTTAAAAGTGATGAACCTTGAGTTCAATATGTTTTCATTGAAAACGATAAATGTTAAGTGTTACAACTGAATTATCGTTTTTCAAATTGCACGAAATTTCTTGTTGGATTCATAATATATCTGTTAAATAGTAAACCACGAAAAAAAAAAAATTACAGACAAAGCATACGCGAATCGTGTAGACCTACATGAAACGCGTGGAATTCAAAGCATACGCGAAACGCGTAGACTTACGCGAAACGCGTAAGGTCAAAAACACTGAACATAACAGATCGGGCAGCAGACCTGTTTTCACACTCTAAATTTTATCTTTTCTCTGCTGCGACGAAGGAGAAGCACCAAAAACCCCAAAATCACACCCAAAACTTAAATTAACTCTTCAATTCTTCTCCAATTCTTCAATCTTTCAACATGCCTAGATTGGTAAGGATTTTAAACCCATTTTACTTAGTGTTCTTCAAGTTTTTCATTATTTTTCTTTATAGCTTTAATCCGATTTATATGCATGTTTTTGTTGAATTTTGCTTGATTAATGCTATATCTATGTTATTAGTAGGATAATAAACCCGATTAGCATCAAAAAATGATGTTTAATTGGTTATTGAAAATTAGGGTTTATACAAAATTGGGGAAAATTAGGAAATTGATACTGAGGTGTGTTATTTTGGTTGTAATTAGTTGTTTTTGAGTGTTTTGTTAGTAGTTAGAACTTTTGAACATGATTTTGATTGTTTGACTGTGTGATTTTTAATTTTAGCCTAAATTTGTTAATTTTTGCAAGTTCATTTTAATGAATCAAGTATGAACTTTAATGCTATTAAGGATTGTTTAGAAGCTGAAATACACGCAATGTGATTGAGTTGAATTAGATACACTTAGATAAATTGCGTGTTTTCACTTGTGAATTAAACTTTGCATATGAAACTTGATTTTTGATTTATGATTTTTGGTTTGTTTCTGCTTTGTTTTGAATCATAGAACTAAAAATTCCAAAGTTGTTGAAATAAATTGATTCATGTGGTGTTGAAAACAAGTTTGTAGGTTGAATTTAGACTCTTTGCTAACATTAACACATCCTATTGGGATGATTTTCTTGTTTTAAAATGTTATGCAGGGACCATTTAGAATGAGGGCATTTAACCAACAACAAGCACAAGATCAAGTTACCCCCGAAATGGAACAACAACTCTTGAACCTACACCCGATCCTGCAATTTCCTAACGAATTACATCAAAGGGTGCAAAAAGTTAAGGATTTACTCATTCTGGTAAATCGAACCATCTCTCCAGTTTACGTTGTTGATTGGGATCCCCTAGGAGACCCAGTCAATTTAGATACACCGATAAGGGAAATTTTAACCCAAAGTTTCACGAATGAATTTGGGGAAATTAGGTATTATAATGACTTTGAGAGATTGTTTAGGTTAAATTCTCCTGTATATAGAGAATGGTGTTTAGAATTTTATTCTACCGTTAAGATGAATATACACCCGGAAAATATCGAAGATACTAGTTTCCTACAATTTAGATTGGGTGGTGTAGATAGAGTCATGTCCCTAGGCGACATGACTATGGCTTTAGGGATTTACGACGGTAATGAGATGAATGCTCCAGGTTTTTGGGAATATATTTTTACAGGAGCTAGGTATACAGGAGATTATGATTCTTTGAGTGTCTGGCGCTCTTTTTCCCAAAAGAATACTTATGTAGCAGGCCAAGAATCATACCTTAAGATCACTGATGTTCGCTATCGAATAATTCATAAATTTATAGCGAACACAATTAACCAAAGGGCATTCCTTAATACAGATAAGATTAATTATGTTGACCTTTGGTATTTAGATGCAATCAGAGATAGGGATACGTTTATTAGTATACCCTATGGAGTGGCCTACTTTTTAGCCCATTTTGGTAAGGGTGCTCGAGGATCCAGTGACATGTCGGGGGGTCACTATATCACGTGTTTGGCAGCCTGGTTTGGTCTCGACCCGAACGAATTAGCACCTCCAATCCAACCGATAGATCAACAGGTTAAAACTTTAGGATTGGAGGTGTATAAGACAGCTAAGGCTATACGTGTAAGGGGTGGGGTACGTAGTTTAAGGCAACAGGAAGTTGCAGCTCACGCACCTATGGAAGAGGATGATGAACCCGCGAGGGAAGCTAGGAGGAGACGCAGAGAGACAGATCAGGCTAGCTCGTCTCATACAGGTACTTCTGATTTCGATATGCTCCAAAATTCTTTTAACGCATTGAGTTTAGATGTACGTAACTCATATCAAAACTGGGGAGTGAGATCAGAAGACCAGTATACTGCTTTGTCTCGGCAATTGGGGGATATTAGGCATACCCAACTAGATCAGTATAATTTTCTGTCTAACATCCGATACGATCAGAGGGGTCAGGGAGCACAATTAGAGTGGGCGCATCATCAGGCATATTTATACGCGTCTAACCCGCAGAATTACGCACCCTCAGCCTATCCTTCATACCCCCAATGGCAGACACCCAATGACCCTCTACCTCCACCATATGACCATAACGCCGCCATAGCCGCGAGTCAGGATGCATATAGGCGTTTCTACGAGGAACAACGCCTAAACGAACAACGGCAGCGACAGCAACAGGAAGAGGGCGAACAGGGAGGCCCGTTTTGGAATCCATTTAACTAGTTCTATTCGTTAAAACATTTTTATTTTTATGGTTTGTAATAACATAATTGTATGGTGTGTATTGATACTTTTTATACTTCTTATGTTTTATTATATATTAGTAAGAAATTAGTGTGGGGTAATATTGTTTTGTACGATTGAAGTACAACCCCATGTTTTGTATGTTTTTAACATGGTTTTGACAGGTACAGAAGAAAATGCAATTAGACGAAACGAAACATCGAATTACATTGTGATACAAACGTTGGATAAAATCATAGGTAAAACAATTTGAAAATCCAAATGGGTTAACAAAGGAAGTTCCAAATACTTCACACTATTTGTCCTCTCAAATTTATACATTATTATCTGATTTTATGTAATGAGGGCATTACATAATCTTAAGTGTGGGGTGGGAATATATAAATTCTAGAGAACTTATAATTTGGTGATTTTTATCAAGATTTATAAAAATTTTAAACAAATATATCAAATGAATTTTTAAGGTAACTACGAGCGATTAAAGCATAGGTGTCAAAAACTGAAATTATCGTCTCAATACATTAAAAACGCATAAGTTTATTTGTTTAAAACCTATAAAAGAAAACCAAGTATAACAAGAATTTATAAAACCTTATGTTGAGAACCATATATCACATGTTTCTATGAAGTTATTGCAGATATCATTGCTTTGGAACGTATAAACCTGAATATTCCATTATCACGAGTAATAGAGGATGAATCAAGTCCATCCCGTAAGGAAGTAAAGTCTTCCAAATTGACACACTTGCTAACTTATGTTAGAAGATGTAGTCCAGAACAGCTGTAGGTTGACGAAAAATCTTGAAAAGTCATCCCTAAGATCGGCTGGAAATCCACCTAACCTCAGCATCAAACAGGGTTTTTGGTGGTCAGACTTATCCTAACCATGAGAAGGATATGTTTCGTACAATGGGGGGGCACAATGCAAATTAGCTTTTAAGACTAATGAATCTAATCCCCAGATGGATGATCTCCGTAAAGATCAACTGCATCTATGTTTGACCGCGGTCAACTATCATATGCCATAACAAATTGAGGTGTGCAAACTCATGGTTCACCGATGATATTTGGACACGATATAATTTTGTTCTAAAACTTATGCTATTTTATGAATTATATTGTGTAAAACCATTTTTTTGGACATTCGGCTTCAAGTTCCATGATACTACAATCATGGGGGCGAATAGCTTGCTAATCGCCGACTGAGACTTCGGTTTTCAGTTACCCTCAACCGGAATTTGAGGTTAAAATCGGAAAACGTGTCTAGTGTAAAAACTAGCATGACATTTTATAAAATCATAAAACGTTTTCACAAGGTCAAATTTTCCCTAAGGATCCAAATTTTTAAACCTTAAATCACGAGTTTCATGTTTGTTTCTGTTGTCAGAATTTCGTTTCGTGTGGTGTGCGTGTGATTCAATAAAAATTGTGTAGTGTGTAAAACTTATTCCTTATAGCGTGTGTTTCATTTCGTGTAGTGTGTGTTGTGTGATCTAATGTTCAATAAGGAAAAATATGTAATGTTCTAATTCTGTTCAAAGATGTAATTGCTTGAGGACAAGCAACGTTCAAGTGTGGGGTATTTTGATATTGCTCTAAACATACATATTATTCAACGCAATATCACTTATATTTCATAGGTTTTTACCATCTATAAAGACATTCAATGCGCATTTCACGAGAAAAACGATTAAAGTAAACATAGAAGTGAAGTTGGAAGAAAAGACGATAAACGATGAGTTTAAATCAAATATATCGAGGAAACGTTCATCTGAATTCAAGAACGAAGAAAACTAAAGAAAAAGGTTACAACAAGTCATCCAAAATGTTACACGTCGATACGAGGTCAACATAGAACAAACGAAAAAGAAAAATAAAGAAAACTGCCATTATCTCTTACGCGAATCGTGTAGATCTACACGAAACGCGTAGTAATTTAGCCTTACGCGAATCGTGTGACCTCTACACGAAACGCGTAATATTAGGCCGAAGATAATCATGAATCAGATAAGGGGCGGCTGCTTTTTGTGTTTTAAAACAATTCTTTTGATCAATTGAGATACATCAAGGATTCAAATAAAACTCTACCTACTACTATTTCTCAATGATAAATACGGAGTACATGTTGAAAGCAATAGGAGACATATCATACAACATTACTATACACATACAAATTAATTTAGTTACTGTTATTTTGTTTTCAAGTACTCTGTATAATTAGTTTCAAGGTTCAATATTTAGGTAGTTTTAAATATTAAGGGTGTATTGTTCGCGTGAAGGGTGTTGTTATTTGTAATTTTCTACCGTTTGAAGTTAATGAAAGTGAAGAATTTTTAGTAAGTATATCTTGTTAAAATTATCGTTGTTATTATGTTTGCATATTTATATTTTTATGTTCATCCTAGTAACATGAGTAGCTAAATTTCCATAGTGTTTGCTTAGATGTAAAGCCCCTAGTGAAATGGATTGTTACTATTTGTAAAAATTAAAATGTAACTTTAGTATTTTTAATATTGAGCCTAGTTAAAAGAACCATTTTTATGTAATTAGGTATTTGACCCTTGCCACTTAATTTATTAAGTTTAAATAACGAAAGTTGTTTTTATTTATATAAATTAAGCTTCAACATTAAAAATGATCTAGACGAATTTATGGATAAGTTATTAACACCAATTTAGAAATAAACTTCGGTGGTTTGGGTAATATCAATAATTATATGATAGTGAAATTATAAAAAGGGAAACCGTTATGATTTGGGTATTGGCGAAAGTCAAAACTAGGCTAGGTCTCAATTTAAATACTTAGGGAATAGTAGCCATCTAAATAGAATCCAATGAAAATTAGATTTATTTTAGTTAGTTGTAACCTTATATTTTTTCGAAAGAAAAATATAAAGTTTAATACTAAAACATTTTAATAAGGCTTAAAACTCAAAACAATCCATGGACCTAGGGGTGACACATTTAAGTAAACACTCCCATTTATCCCATTATTATTTCTTGTAAACATATTATTATCATTATTTACGAATTATTATTTTAAAATATAAAAACAATACATAAAAACATTTAAATCCGTAACAGACTGTTTGTCACAGTTTATATATCATACGCGAATCGTGTATGGTATACGCGAAACGCGTATGCCTGTAAATCAAACTGTACGATCAGAATCACACAATTCGCGTAGGTTTTAAATTATACGCGATACGCGTATAAATACGCGAAACGCGTATGTACAAGACACGGCTACAGTACCAGTTAGGGCAAAATTAGGGTTTTAGTTATTTTAATTATTATATTTAAGTTATTATTACATAATTTATATTACTTATTATAAAATACTTTAATACATGTTTAAAACCTACTAATTAGTGTTAATTATTATAAGTTTATAATTTGTAATTAGTTTATAATTAGTTAATTATTTCAATTTCGATTAATTTGTATTAATCTTATTAAAAATATCATTTAGTTAATTTAAATAAATTTATATTATAATTACTCAAAACAAAATTCTAAACATATAGTTTTATTAAAAGTTAATATTTTACTAATTACCCTTTAGTAATAAAATATTCGCATCCTAATTAGTATAATCTCATTTAGTTCCTTTTTAAGTTAATTATTGTAATCTTGTAATTTTATTTAGTAAATTAGTTTAAGTTATTTTCTTTTACTTTTATTTTATAAATTCCTAATCCAAAACCCCCTTTAATTAAGTTTGACATCAAAGACTATTAAAAACCATTAAATACTCCATCTCCCTGTAGACCGAATCGGATTTACCAACAAACTAAACTACATGAATAGGACTAGTTGCCTATATGTGTGTGAAATCAACCTGAATTCAATAAAATACCACATATACAATAAATCAATTCGTGTAACAAAACAACTCAAATCCGTTCAAAATAAAGGTTACGATCCAGCACATCATGATCACAACTCAAACTATATATATTTTGGAATCAACTCCAACCCTGTATAGCTAACTCCAACATTCACATATAGAGTGTCTATGGTTGTTCCGAAATATATATAGATGTGTCGACATGATAGGTCTAAACATTGTATACGTGTCTATGGTATCTCAAGATTACATAATATACAATACAAGTTGATTAAGTTATGGTTGGAATAGATTTGTTACCAATTTTCACGTAGCTAAAATGAGAAAAATTATCCAATCTTGTTTTACCCATAACTTCTTCATTTTAAATCCGTTTTGAGTGAATCAAATTGCTATGGTTTCATATTGAACTCTATATTATGAATCTAAACAGAAAAAGTATAGGTTTATAGTCTGAAAAATAAGTTACAATACGTTTTTGTAAAGGTAGTCATTTCAGTCGAAAGAACGACGTCTAGATGACCATTTTAGAAAACATAATTCCACTTTGAGTTTAACCATAATTTTTGGATATAGTTTCATGTTCATAATAAAAATCATTTTCTCAGAATAACAAATTTTAAATCAAAGTTTATCATATTTTTTAATTAACTAACCCAAACAGCCCGCGGTATTACTACGACGGCGTAAATTCGGTTTTACGGTGTTTTTCGTGTTTCCAGGTTTTAAATCATTAAGTTAGCATATCATATAGATATAGAACATGTTTTTAGTTGATTTTAAAAGTCAAGTTTGAAGGATTAACTTTTATTTGCGAACAAGTTTAGAGTTAACTAAACTATGTTCTAGTGATTACAAGTTTAAACCTTCGAATAAGATAGCTTTATATATATGAATTGAATGATGTTATGAACATCATTACTACCTCAAGTTCCTTGGATAAACCTACTATAAATGATAAAAATAGATCTAGCTTCAAAGGATCCTTGGATGGCTTGAAAGTTCTTGAAGCAGAATCATGACACGAAAACAATTTCAAGTAAGATTTCCACTCGAAATAAGATTGTTATAGTTATAGAAATTGAATTAAAGTTTGAATATGATTATTACCTTGTATTAGAAAGATAACCTACTGTAAGTAACAAAGGTTTCTTGATCTTGGATGATTACTTGGAATGGATTTAGAAAACTTGGAAGTAAACTTGCAATCTTGGAAGTATTCTTGATTTTATGAAACTAGAACTTTTGAAATTTATGAAGAACACTTAGAACTTGAAGATAGAACTTGAGAGAGATCAATTATATGAAGAAAATTGAAGAATGAAAGTGTTTGTAGGTGTTTTTGGTCGTTGGTGTATGGATTAGATATAAAGGATATGTAATTTTGTTTTCATGTAAATAAGTCATGAATGATTACTCATATTTTTGTAATTTTATGAGATATTTCATGCTAGTTGCCAAATGATGGTTCCCACATGTGTTAGGTGACTCACATGGGCTGCTAAGAGCTGATCATTGGAGTGTATATAACAATAGTGCATACATCTAAAAGCTGTGTATTGTACGAGTACGAATACGGGTGCATACGAGTAGAATTGTTGATGAAACTGAACGAGGATGTAATTGTAAGCATTTTTGTTAAGTAGAAGTATTTTGATAAGTGTCTTGAAGTCTTTAAAAAGTGTATGAATACATATTAAAACACTACATGTATATACATTTTAACTGAGTCGTTAAGTCATCGTTAGTCGTTACATGTAAATGTTGTTTTGAAACCTTTAGGTTAACGATCTTGTTGAATGTTGTTAACCCATTGTTTATTATAACAAATGAGATGTTAAATTGTTATATTATCATGATATTATGATATATAATATATCTTAGTATGATGTATATACAGTTAAATGTCGTTACAACGATAATCGTTACATATATGTCTCGTTTCGAAATCATTAAGTTAGTAGTCTTATTTTTACATATGTATTTCATTGTTAATACACTTAATAATATATTTACTTATCATTTAACATAATTAACCAAGTGTATCAATATCTTAATATGATTCATATGTATCTAGTATGACGTTGTTATAACGATAATCGTTATATATATTGTTTTCGAGTTTCTTAAATTAATAGTCTCATTTTTATGTATATAACTCATTGTTAAAATACCTAATGAGATACATACTTATAATAAAATAATGTTAACTATATATAACCATATATATGTAATCGTATAGTTTTTACAAGTTTTAACGTTCGTGAATCACCGGTCAACTTGGGTGGTCAATTGTCTATATGAAACCTATTTCAATTAATCAAGTATTAACAAGTTTGATTGCTTAACATGTTGGAAACACTTAATCATGTAAATAACAATTTCATTTAATATATATAAACATGGAAAAGTTCGGGTCACTACAGTACCTACCCGTTAAATAAATTTCGTCCCGAAATTTTAAGCAGTTTGAGGTGTTGACGTATCTTCTGGAAATAAGTGCGGATATTTTTCCTTTATCTGATCTTCTTGTTCCCAGGTGAACTAGAGTCCTCTACGAGCATTCCATCGAACCTTAACAATTGGTATCTTGTTTTGCTTAAGTCTTTTAACCTCACGATCCATTATTTCGACGGGTTCTTCGATAAATTGAAGTTTTTCGTTGATTTGGATTTCATCTAACGGAATAGTGAGATCTTCTTTAGCAAAACATTTCTTCAAATTCGAGACGTGGAAAGTGTTATGTACAGCCGCGAGTTGTTGAGATAACTCAAGTCGGTAAGCTACTTGTCCGACACGATCAATAATCTTGAATGGTCCAATATACCTTGGATTTAATTTCCCTCGTTTACCAAATCGAACAACGCCTTTCCAAGGTGCAACTTTAAGCATGACCATCTCTCCAATTTCAAATTCTATATCTTTTCTTTTAATGTCAGCGTAGCTCTTTTGTCGACTTTGGGCGGTTTTCAACCGTTGTTGAATTTGGATGATCTTCTCGGTAGTTTCTTGTATTATCTCCGGACCCGTAATCTGTCTGTCCCCCACTTCACTCTAACAAATCAGAGACCTGCACTTTCTACCATAAAGTGCTTCAAACGGCGCCATCTCAATGCTTGAATGGTAGCTGTTGTTGTAGGAAAATTCTACTAACGGTAGATGTCGATCCCAACTGTTTCCGAAATCAATAACATAAGCTCGTAGCATGTCTTCAAGCATTTGTATTGTCCTTTCGATTTGCCCATCAGTTTGTGGATGATAGGCAGTACTCATGTCTAGACGAGTTCCTAATGCTTGCTGTAATGTCTGCCAGAATCTTGAAATAAATCTGCCATCCCTATCAGAGATAATAGAGATTGGTATTCCATGTCTGGAGACGACTTCCTTCAAATACAGTCGTGCTAACTTATCCATCTTGTCATCTTCTCTTATTGGCAGGAAGTGTGCTGATTTGGTGAGACGATCAACTATTACCCAAATAGTATCAAAACCACTTGCAGTCCTTGGCAATTTAGTGATGAAATCCATGGTAATGTTTTCCCATTTCCATTCCGGGATTTCGGGTTGTTGAAGTAGACCTGATGGTTTCTGATGCTCAGCTTTGACCTTAGAACACGTCAAGCATTCTCCTACGTATTTAGCAACATCGGCTTTCATACCCGGCCACCAAAAATGTTTCTTGAGATCCTTGTACATCTTCCCCGTTCCAGGATGTATTGAGTATCTGGTTTTATGAGCTTCTCTAAGTACCATTTCTCTCATATCTCCAAATTTTGGTACCCAAATCCTTTCAGCCCTATACCGGGTTTCGTCTTCCCGAATATTAAGATGTTTCTCCGATCCTTTGGGTATTTCATCCTTTAAATTTCCCTCTTTTAAAACTCCTTGTTGCGCCTCCTTTATTTGAGTAGTAAGGTTATTGTGAATCATTATATTCATAGATTTTACTCGAATGGGTTCTCTGTCCTTTCTGCTCAAGGCGTCGGCTACCACATTTGCCTTCCCCGGTTGGTAACGAATCTCAAAGTTGTAATCATTCAACAATTCAATCCACCTACGCTGCCTCATATTCAGTTGTTTCTGATTAAATATGTGTTGAAGACTTTTGTGGTCGGTATATATAATACTTTTGACCCCATATAAGTAGTGCCTCCAAGTCTTCAATGCAAAAACAACCGCGCCTAATTCCAAATCATGCGTCGTATAATTTTGCTCGTGAATCTTCAATTGTCTAGACGCATAAGCAATCACTTTCGTTCGTTGCATTAATACACAACCAAGACCTTGCTTTGATGCATCACAATAAATCACAAAATCATCATTCCCTTCAGGCAATGACAATATAGGTGCCGTAGTTAGCTTTTTCTTCAATAACTGAAACGCTTTCTCTTGTTCATCCTTCCATTCAAATTTCTTCCCTTTATGCGTTAATGCAGTCAAGGGTTTTGCTATTCTGGAAAAGTCTTGGATGAACCTTCTGTAGTAACCAGCTAGTCCTAAAAACTGGCGTATGTGTTTCGGAGTTTTCGGGGTTTCCCACTTTTCAACAGTTTCTATCTTTGCCGGATCCACCTTAATACCTTTTTTGTTCACTATGTGACCGAGGAATTGAACTTCTTCCAACCAAAATGCACACTTTGAAAATTTAGCGTATAATTCTTCCTTCCTTAATACTTCTAACACCTTTCTCAAATGTTCACCGTGTTCTTGGTCATTCTTTGAGTAAATAAGTATGTCATCAATGAAAACAATGACAAACTTGTCAAGGTATGGTCCACACACTCGGTTCATATGGTCCATGAACACAGCTGGTGCATTAGTTAAACCAAACGGCGTGACCATAAACTCGTAATGACCTTAACGTGTTCTGAAAGCAGTCTTTGGAATATCATCTTCTTTCACCCGCATTTGATGATACCCAGAACGTAAGTCAATCTTTGAATAAACAGAAGAGCCTTGTAGTTGATCAAATAAGTCGTCGATTCTCGGTAGTGGGTAGCGGTTCTTGATGGTAAGTTTGTTCAACTCTCGGTAGTCGATACACAACCTGAATGTACCATCTTTCTTCTTGGCAAACAAAATAGGAGCTCCCCACGGTGATGTGCTTGGTCGAATGAAACCACGCTCTAGAAGTTCTTGTAATTGGCTTTGCAGTTCTTTCATCTCGCTGGGTGCGAGTCTGTAAGGAGCACGAGCTATTGGTGCAGCTCCTGGTACAAGATCTATTTGAAATTCAACGGATCGATGTGGGGGTAATCCCGGTAATTCTTTCGGAAATACATCAGGAAATTCTTTTGCGACGGGAACATCATTGATGCTCTTTTCTTCAGTTTGTACTTTCTCGACGTGTGCTAGAACAGCATAGCAACATTTTCTTATTAGTTTTTGTGCCTTCAAATTACTAATAAGATGTAGCTTTGTGTTGCCCTTTTCTCCGTACACCATTAAGAGTTTTCCTTTTTCTCGTATAATGCGAATTGCATTTTTGTAACAAACGATCTCTGCTTTCACTTCTTTCAACCAGTCCATACCGATTATCACATCAAAACTCCCTAACTCTACTGGTATCAAGTCAATCTTAAATGTTTCGCTAACCAGTTTAATTTCTCGATTCCAACATATATTATCTGCTGAAATTAATTTACCATTTGCTAATTCGAGTAAAAATTTACTATCCAACGGCGTCAATGGACAACTTAATTTAGCACAAAAATCTCTACTCATATAGCTTCTATCCGCACCCGAATCAAATAAATTTAAGCAGATTTATTGTCAATAAGAAACGTACCCGTAACAAGCTCCGGGTCTTCCTGTGCCTCTGCCGCATTAATATTGAAAACTCTTCCGCAGTCTTGTCCATTCGTGTTCTCCTGGTTCGGGAAATTTCTAATAATGTGGCCCGGTTTTCCACATTTATAACAAACTACATTGGCATAACTTGCTCCGACACTACTTGCTCCACCATTACTCGTTCCGACACCATTTGTTCCTTTCGTTCTATTAACCCCTGGTCCGTAGACCTCACACTTCGCCGCGCTATGACCATTTCTTTTACATTTGTTGCAAAATTTGGTGCAGAACCCCTAGTGATACTTTTCACACCTTTGGCATAGCTGCTTCTGATTGTTGTTGTTGTTGCGGTTGTTATTGTTGTTGGGACGACTGTTGTAGTTGCTGTCGTTGTTGTTGTTGTTGTTGTTGTTGTTGTTGTTGTTGTTGTTGTTGTTGTTGGGCCGTTTGTTGTAGTTGCGATTGATGTTGCGATTGTTGGGATAATTTTTGCGATTATTATTGTAATTGATGTTGTTGTTGTATTGGTGATTCTTATCACCGTTTTCCTCCCTCTTTCTTTTGACTTGCTTCACATTGGCCTCTTCAGCCGTCTGTTCTTTAATTCTTTCCTCAATCTGGTTCACTAGTTTGTGAGCCATTCTACATGCCTGTTGTATGGAGGCGGGCTCGTGTGAACTTATATCTTCTTGGATTCTTTCCGGTAATCCTTTCACAAACCCGTCGATCTTCTCTTCCTCATCTTCGAACGCTCCCGAACACAATAGGCACAATTCTGTGAATCGTCTTTCGTACGTGGTAATATCAAATCCTTGGGTTCGTAACCCTCTAAGTTCCGTCTTGAGCTTATTGACCTCGGTTCTGGGACGGTACTTCTCGTTCATCAAGTGCTTGAATGCTGACCACGGTAGTGCGTACGCATCATCTTGTCCCACTTGCTCTAGATAGGTATTCCACCATGTTAACGCAGAACCTGTGAAGGTATGCGTAGCGTACTTCACTTTGTCCTCTTCAGTACACTTACTTATGGCAAACACCGATTCGACCTTCTCGGTCCACCGTTTCAATCCGATCGGTCCTTCGGTTCCATCAAATTCTAAAGGTTTGCAGGCAGTGAATTCTTTGTAGGTGCATCCTACACGATTTCCTGTACTGCTAGATCCAAGGTTATTGTTGGTATGTAGCGCAGCCTGTACTGCGGCTATGTTTGAAGCTAGAAAAGTACGGAATTCCTCTTCGTTCATATTCACGGTGTGTCGAGTAGTCGGTGCCATTTCCTTCAAAATAGTCAAATGGAACAAGTTAATCATACAAAATATTAAGAGTAGTTAATAGTATTTCGTAGCATAATATGAACTCATTTATAAAAGCTTTTTCTTCATATTAGCGTTTTATAAGTTTAAATTCAGGTAGTACCTACCCGTTAAGTTCATACTTAGTAGCTAATATACAATTCAACTACTACAATTCTATATGAAAAACTGATTATAATAATATTTCGCGTTCAGACTTTTATACAATATTTTACAAACTTACAATACCGCTTATTTTGCATAAAGCATGAAATATAGCACACAATAACTTTGATACAAGATAGTTGTGAAGATAATTCTAGCTAGTACACAAGTCGTTCAGCAAAGGCAATAAAGATACGTAATTCATACGTCCAGAAACAAGTCATGCATTCTGGTTTTACTAGGACTACTTCCCATCCTTGGTCTTGTGGAACATAACCGTTATGGCTGTTGATAAGACAGCGTGTTGTAACGTCGTCAAAGGGACGAGGGTTACGTAATGACCAACATTCTCGTAATAACCTAAAAACCTCATTTCTTACCCCAATTACTGAAATGTCCAGTTCTTATTGATTAAAAACGTTCCATATTAATTGATTTCGTTGCGAGGTTTTGACCTCTATATGAGACATTTTTTCAAAGACTGCATTAATTTTAAAACAAACCATAACCTTTATTTCATCAATAAAGGTTTAAAAAATCTTTATGTAGATTATCAAATAATGATAATCTAAAATATCCTGTTTACACACGACCATTACATAATGGTTTACAATACAAATATGTTACAACAAAATAAGTTTCTTGAATGCAGTTTTTATACAATATCATACAAGCATGGACTCCAAATCTCGTCCTTATTTAAGTATGCGACAGCGGAAGCTCTTAATAATCACCTAAGAATAAACATGCTTAAAACGTCAACAAAAATGTTGGTGAGTTATAGGTTTAACCTATATATATCAAATCATAATAATAGACCACAAGATTTCATATTTCAATACACATCCCATACATAGAGATAAAAATCATTCATATGGTGAACACCTGGTAATCGACATTAACAAGATGCATATATAAGAATATCCCCATCATTCCGGGACACCCTTCGGATATGATATAAATTTCGAAGTACTAAAGCATCCGGTACTTTGGATGGGGTTTGTTAAGCCCAATAGATCTATCTTTAGGATTCGCGTCAATTAGGGTGTCTGTTCCCTAATTCTTAGATTACCAGACTTAATAAAAACGGGCATATTCGATTTCGATAATTCAACCATAGAATGTAGTTTCACGTACTTGTGTCTATTTTGTAAATCATTTATAAAACCTGCATCTATTCTCATCCCAAAAATATTAGATTTTAAAAGTGGGACTATAACTCACTTTCACAGATTTTTACTTCGTCGGGAAGTAAGACTTGGCCACTGGTTGATTCACGAACCTATAACAATATATACGTATATATCAAAGTATGTTCAAAATATATTTACAACACTTTTAATATATTTTGATGTTTTAAGTTTATTAAGTCAGCTGTCCTCGTTAGTAACCTACAACTAGTTGTCCACAGTTAGATGTACAGAAATAAATCGATAAATATTATCTTGAATCAATCCACGACCCAGTGTATACGTATCTCAGTATTGATCATAACTCAAACTATATATATTTTGGAATCAACCTCAACCCTGTATAGCTAACTCCAACATTCACATATAGAGTGTCTATGGTTGTTCCGAAATATATATAGATGTGTCGACATGATAGGTCGAAACATTGTATACGTGTCTATGGTATCTCAAGATTACATAATATACAATACAAGTTGATTAAGTTATGGTTGGAATAGATTTGTTACCAATTTTCACGTAGCTAAAATGAGAAAAATTATCCAATCTTGTTTTACCCATAACTTCTTCATTTTAAATCCGTTTTGAGTGAATCAAATTGCTATGGTTTCATATTGAACTCTATTTTATGAATCTAAACAGAAAAAGTATAGGTTTATAGTCCGAAAAATAAGTTACAAGTCGTTTTTGTAAAGGTAGTCATTTCAGTCGAAAGAACGACGTCTAGATGACCATTTTAGAAAACATACTTCCACTTTGAGTTTAACCATAATTTTTGGATATAGTTTCATGTTCATAATAAAAATCATTTTCTCAGAATAACAACTTTTAAATCAAAGTTTATCATAGTTTTTAATTAACTAACCCAAAACAGCCCGCGGTGTTACTACGACGGCGTAAATCCGGTTTTACGGTGTTTTTCGTGTTTCCAGGTTTTAAATCATTAAGTTAGCATATCATATAGATATAGAATATGTGTTTAGTTGATTTTTAAAGTCAAGTTAGAAGGATTAACTTTTGTTTGCGAACAAGTTTAGAATTAACTAAACTATGTTCTAGTGATTACAAGTTTAAACCTTCGAATAAGATAGCTTTATATGTATGAATCGAATGATGTTATGAACATCATTACTACCTTAAGTTACTTGGATAAACCTACTGGAAAATATAAAAATGGATCTAGCTTCAACGGATCCTTGGATGGCTCGAAGTTCTTGAAGCAGAATCATGACACGAAAACAAGTTCAAGTAAGATCATCACTTGAAATAAGATTGTTATAGTTATAGAAATTGAACCAAAGTTTGAATATGATTATTACTTTGTATTAGAATGATAACCTACTGTAAGAAACAAAGATTTCTTGAGGTTGGATGATCACCTTACAAGATTGGAAGTGAGCTAGCAAACTTGAAAGTATTCTTGATTTTATGAAACTAGAACTTTTGGAATTTATGAAGAACACTAAGAACTTGAAGATAGAACTTGAGAGAGATCAATTAGATGAATAAAATTGAAGAATGAAATTGTTTGTAGGTGTTTTTGGTCGTTGGTGTATGGATTAGATATAAAGGATATGTAATTTTGTTTTCATGTAAATAAGTCATGAATGATTACTCATATTTTTGTAATTTTATGAGATATTTCATGCTAGTTGCCAAATGATGGTTCCCACATGTGTTAGGTGACTCACATGGGCTGCTAAGAGCTTATCATTGGAGTGTATATACCAATAGTACATACATCTAAAAGCTGTGTATTGTACGAGTACGAATACGGATGCATACGAGTAGAATTGTTGATGAAACTGAACGAGGATGTAATTGTAAGCATTTTTGTTAAGTAGAAGTATTTTGATAAGTGTATTGAAGTCTTTCGAAAGTGTATAAATACATATTAAAACACTACATGTATATACATTTTAACTGAGTCGTTAAGTCATCGTTAGTCGTTACATGTAAGTGTTGTTTTGAAACCTTTAGGTTAACGATCTTGTTAAATGTTGTTAACCCAATGTTTATAATATCAAATGAGATTTTAAATTATTATATTATCATGATATTATCATGTATGAATATCTCTTAATATGATATATATACATTAAATGTCTTTACAACGATAATCGTTACATATATGTCTCGTTTAAAAATCATTAAGTTAGTAGTCTTGTTTTTACATATGTAATTCATTATTAATATACTTAATGATATGTTTACTTATCATAGTATCATGTTAACTATATATATATATATCCATATATATGTCATCATATACTTTTTACAAGTTTTAACGTTCGTGAATCACCGGTCAACTTGGGTGGTCAATTGTCTCTATGAAACATATTTCAATTAATCAAGTCTTAACAAGTTTGATTGCTTAACATGTTGGAAACATTTAATCATGTAAATATCAATCTCAATTAATATATATAAACATGAAAAAGTTCGGGTCACTACAATTACCGACTCCGTCACTTGTGGGAACGTTTTTTTTAATAGCTGTAGCCTGATGTTCTTTTTCTCACTTTGGTGAGAAGCGAACATTACTAACCCGTAAGCATAGCATGCTTCTTTATGTTGCATGTTAGCCGCTTTTTCTAAATCATGAAGTCCTATATTCGGATACATTGAGTCAAAATAATTTCTTAACCCGTTGCGTAAAATAGCATTTGGGTTCCCCGCAATATAAGCGTCAAAGTAAACACATCGTAACTTATGGGTTTCCCAATGTGATATTGTAACGACCCGCACTTTTCCGATCGTTCTATACTTATGAGATTAATATTTACATAAATTAAACCTTACCAACATGATAAGCAATCCAAATTGTTGAGACTTATGTTTTTGAAAAGAGTTTTACACAACGTTTGACCGTCTAGTTTGACCTATGACCTGTGATTTCGAATACAAACTAAGGTATTTACAGTTCATAGTCTTAAAGAGGGACTCGATCCAAGGAAGTGGCAAGTTGAATCAACGAAAACGGAGTTGTAACGAAGAAACTATGACCAAAACGAGATCGGATATCTAAGACTAGTTTGGCTACGAAAATAATTGGAGAAAATTAAATAAATCACATCTTTTTAAAATAACATGATATTTTATATATATGTACTCATAATTTAATTTTATATGGTTCAGGATCACCCGTAAACAATACGAGAAGATTAATCATAAGATCCCATGATTGTACGCAACACGTCATTTGACAACACCGGTACTTTATGTACGCAACACGTCATTTGACAACACCGGTACCATGGGTCAAGATTAATCTCGACCAACACATATACGATGGGGTTTTATTGATTTCGTTGGGGGTTTTATTTATTTCATTGCGGGTATATTAAACATTTAAAAATGAACCATTAAAATTGAATTACTAACATCGGACTGCTAACTACGGACTAAGGAAATATTCAAAATATTAAAAGTATAACAAGTATATATATATATAACGTTTGTTTTAAAATGAAAACATATTGATATATTATATATGGATAGGTTCGTGATATCAACCGAAAGACCGAGTCAAATTATATATATCATCAAGACAAGAGTGAGTATATAGTCCCACTTTTAAACTCTAAGTATTTCGGGATGAGAATACATGTATTTTATGTTTTACGTTATGGACACAAGTAACTGAAAAATATATTCTACGTTGAGTTGTACCACTGGCATACTTCCCTGTAGCTTGGTAACTGTTATTTACAGCGGTATTGTAAACGCGAATCCTGTTGATAGATCTATCGGGCCTGACAACCCCAACCGGACTGGACGACCAGTATTCAACGGTTGCACAGTACTTCGTTTCGTGACTACACTTGGTACGGTGTAGTAAGATTTCATATTAAAGGGAATATGCGACGTGATTAAATGTTAAGTATGGTTACCAAGTGCTCAACCACTTAGAATACTTTTATTAAACTGTTTATATACGAAATCTTGTGGTCTATATATATATTGCTGCCGGCACTAAACCTATATCTCACCAACTTTATGTTGACGTTTTAAACATGTTTATTCTCAGGTGATAATTAGAAGTTTCCGCTGCATTATGTTGAATTTGAGCAGGATCTTGCGTACGCATATTTGTGTCAAAAATAAAACTGCATACCCAAGGATTTGTGTTGTAAAATATGCTCGAAATCGTGTTGTTATCATTATATGTAAAGTTTGTAAGTCGAAGATTATCGCTAAACGATAATCATCTTTTTATTGTCTAAAGCTTGTAACAAAAATAATGGTTATGGTTTGTAATGTATAATATATGCAGTTTCTCTTTTAAAAATGTCGCATATAGAGGTCAATACCTCACAATGAAATCATACGTTATCTAACACGTTCTTATGGTTAAGGACGGGTTATGACATGTGGTATCAGAGCGGTGGTCTTAGCGAACCAGGTTTGCATTAGTGTGTCTAACTGATAAGTCGTTAGGATACATTAGTAAGTCTGGACTTTGACCGGGTCTGATTTTAAAAACCATTGCTTATCACTGTTGGTTAAAAATTTATATGTAAATATTATGTAAGTACTAATGGGTTAGTTGTTATGTGATAGATGTCGGGCTCAAAACTTATTATCACATTCAGCGACTCCGAATCAGAATCTTCAGATGGTGTTCCAGTCATTAACCTATCCGATGACGAAAATAATATCTTTGGGGAAGACTCACAAATTCCGGATGAACCAACTATAGAGAACCCGGAAAGTGAACCCGAGGAGGAAAGTGAACCCGAGGAGGAAAGTGAACCCGAGGAGGAAAGTGAACCCGAGGAAGAAATACAGGAAATTACAAAAGACGAGTTCGAACTAGGAAAGAAACGAAAAGCGAATGAATTAGAAAATTCAAATCCCGAACTTAGTGAGAATGACGTAGCACCAATTCCACTCAACACTACCACCCCTATTCCCGCTATTCCTATTAGTGCTATCCCCGCATCTAGTTCTTCGGCTCCTCAGCCAAAACGTAGGCAGACAGCTAGGATAAGCGTTAGGCCATTCATTGGAACTAAACGCCCTAGAAAATAGACCGAACGATGCACTGCCGTATTAGACCATGGAATCAAATAATGTTTTGTATAATATTATTAGTGTGGTTTGTTTAATGTTCGATGTAAGATAAGCATATGTAAAATAGCGAAGTATGAAATGCAATAATTTTCCATGGTTAAGTATTATTTAGATTGTAGTAATTGATTCTGTACTAAGCTATTAAGTATGAACATTAACGGGTAGGTACTACCCAAGATATAATTATAAAACGCTAATAAGAAGAAAAGGCTTTTATAATAATACCTGGTTCATATTATTAATAAGCTATAATGTACTGTAAATATACACTACATCTATAATATTCCATGTGAATAATTATTTTCTTTTCATTCTTATAGAAGAATATGGCGCGATTGAACCGAATGACGGAACAAGAAATCCAGGAACTCATCAATCAGCGAGTGAACGACAGAATGTTATGGGTCGAGGCTGCAAGAGGTGCTGCAGTTAACCCAAATCCTCGTGTGGGGTGCACTTACAAAACTTTTCAAGCTTGCAAGCCCTCATCATTCAGTGGAACAGAAGGACCGATCGGTTTAACCCGGTGGATAGAAAAGATGGAAACTGTGTTCAAAATCAGTGGTTGTGTTGAAAAGGACATGACTAAATACGCATCGTGCACTTTACAAGATAGTGCACTCACGTGGTGGAAAAATTATGTGAAGGCTGTAGGAGGAGATGTAGCTTATGATACTCCGTGGGAAGAATTCAAAACAATGTTAATCAATGAATATTGTCCAAGGAACGAGGTTAGGAAGTTGGAAGATGAGTTACGAAGTCTGAAGGTTATTGGTACTGAAATCACCAACTACAATCAGCGATTCATGGAATTAGTTTTGCTATGTCCTGAATTGGTTCCAACCGAAGAACGGAAGATTGAAATGTACAAAGATGGTTTGCCCAAAAAGGTCAAGGCAAATGTTACAGCATCGAAACCTAAGACAATTCATGAAGCTATAACCATGGCAAACGAGCTAATGGATCAGGTCATTTTGGATAAGAAAGCATTCAATACTGATGTGAAGGTATTAGGTAACAAGAGAAAGTGGAATGGAAGCTATGATCGAGGTAATCAACAACAAACTTTTAAGAAACAAGAAACCCCGAAAGGTGCGGGTAGTGGTTCAGGTTTTGGTTACAAAGGACAAAGTCCTTTATGCAACCGATGTCACAAACATCACTTTGGTTACTGTAGTGTGGTATGCAACAAATGTAATCGACAGGGTCATCTTGCTGAAGATTGTAGGGCTCTCGTTACGAATACAAATGGTGCCAAGACTCCTGCCACCAACGCAAATAGAACTGCTTTGGCTACCATTACTTGTTTTGGGTGTGGAAAACAAGGCCACTATAAGAGCCAGTGCCCAAATCCAGAGAAGAATATCGGACCTGCACGTGGAAGAGCATTTGTTATTAATGCTAAAGAGGCATGTGAAGACCCGGAGCTTGTTACGGGTACGTTTACCATTAATAACTTATCCGCATCTATTTTATTTGATACTGGCGCCGATAGAAGTTATGTGTGTAGAAATTTTTACACTAAATTGAATTGTTCATCATTACCTCTCGATGCTAAGTACTTGATTGAGTTAGCTAATGGTAAACTAATTAAAGCCGATAAAATTTGTCGTGGTTGTGAAATAAATCTAGCCGGAGAAACGTTTAAAATCGACTTAATACCCGTAGAATTAGGAGGTTTTGATGTAATAGTCGGCATGGACTGGATGTCCAAAATAGGAGCGGAAGTTGTTTGTGCTAAGAAGGCAATTCGTATTCCTGGTAAAGATAAAATACCAGTGATGATTTATGGAGAGAAGGGTAATTCAAAGCTAAAACTCATTAGCTGTTTGAAAGCCAAGAAGTGTTTAGAAAAGGGATGTTACGCTATTTTAGCACATGTTAATAAAGTCGAAAAGAAAGAAAATTGCATCAACGACGTGCCTGTGGCAAGAGATTTTCCTGAAGTTTTTCCGGAAGAATTGCCAGGATTACCTCCATTTAGATCGGTAGAATTTCAAATAGATTTAGTACCAGGAGCTGCACCAGTGGCTCGTGCTCCATATAGACTTGCACCGTCCGAGTTAAAAGAACTTCAAAGTCAGTTAAAAGAATTACTGGACCGTGGATTCATACGACCGAGTACTTCACCGTGGGGAGCTCCGATTCTATTTGTTAAAAAGAAAGATGGATCTTTCAGGATGTGTATAGATTATCGTGAATTAAATAAGTTAACTATCAAGAATCGGTATCCACTACCGAGAATTGATGATTTATTTGATCAGTTGCAAGGATCATGTGTTTATTCGAAAATCGACTTAAGATCGGGCTATCATCAATTACGCGTCAAAGAAGAAGATATTCCGAAAACTGCTTTTCGGACACGTTATGGTCATTACGAATTTTTGGTCATGCCGTTTGGATTGACGAATGCGCCAGCTGTATTCATGGACCTCATGAATCGAGTTTGTAGTCCGTATTTAGATAAGTTTGTTATCGTTTTCATTGATGATATTCTTATCTATTCCAAGAGTGAGCAAGAGCATGAAGAGCATTTAAGGTTGATATTGGAGTTGTTAAGAAAAGAACAGCTATACGCTAAATTTTCTAAGTGTGCTTTCTGGTTGAAAGAAGTGCAATTTCTTGGCCACGTTGTTAGTAGCAAAGGAATTCAGGTTGATCCAGCAAAAATTGAAGCCATTGAAAAATGGGAGACTCCTAAAACACCAATGCAGATACGCCAATTTTTGGGTTTAGCCGGTTATTATAGAAGGTTTATTCAAGATTTTTCCCGAATAGCTAAGCCGTTGACAGCATTAACGCAAAAAGGGAAGAAATACGAATGGACCTCGGAGCAGGAGAACGCATTTCAATTACTGAAGAAGAAGTTAACTACGGCGCCTATTTTATCGTTACCTGAAGGGAACGATGATTTTGAAATATATTGTGACGCTTCGCGACAAGGTTTTGGTTGTGTTCTTATGCAACGAAAGAAAGTTATTACATACGCATCTCGACAATTGAAGATTCACGAGCGGAATTATACGACGCATGATCTAGAACTGGGAGCAGTCGTGTTTGCGTTAAAGATATGGAGACACTACTTATATGGGGTTAGATGCACTGTGTTTACTGATCATAAAAGTCTTCAACATATTTTTGATCAGAAACAGCTGAACATGAGGCAACGTAGGTGGGTCGAGTTAATAAACGACTATGATTGTGAAATTCGTTATCATCCCGGGAAAGCGAATGTGGTGGCTGACGCACTAAGCAGAAAGGAACGAGAACCAATTCGAGTACGAGCGATGAACATAAAAATTCGCATGAATCTCAACTCACAAATCAAAGAAGTTCAACGAGAAGCACTTACTAAAGAAAATATAGGAAATGAAATAATGAAGAAGTATGAGAAGCAACTCGTTATACGGGAAGATGGAATTCGATATTTTGCAAACCGTATTTGGGTACCGAAGTTGGGTGGATTAAGGAAGTTGATATTGAACGAGGCACATAAGACAAGATACTCGATACATCCTGGAGTTGGAAAGATGTATCAAGATCTTAAGACACGTTATTGGTGGCCTAATTTAAAGACAGACGTAGCAACATATGTTGGGGAGTGTTTAACTTGTTCCAAGGTCAAAGCAGAACACCAAAAGCCGTCTGGGTTACTTCAACAACCAGAAATCCCAGAATGGAAATGGGATGGTATTACCATGGATTTCATCACGAAGTTACCAAAGACTGCCTGGGGTTACGACACCATTTGGGTGATTGTCGATCGTCTCACCAAGTCTGCACATTTCTTGCCTATAAAGGAAACGGATAGAATGGAGAAACTATTACGATTGTATATAAAGGAAGTTGTTTCAAGGCATGGAATACCTATTTCCATTATATCCGATCGTGATAGTAGATTTACCTCAAAGTTTTGGCAATCACTACAGGAGGCACTAGGAACTCGTTTGGATATGAGTACCGCATATCATCCACAAACCGATGGACAGAGTGAGAGAACGATTCAGACTCTCGAAGACATGCTCAGGGCATGTGTGATCGATTTTGGAAACGGATGGGATAAATATCTACCGTTAGCAGAATTCTCGTATAATAATAGTTATCATGCGAGCATTGGAGCTGCGCCATTCGAAGCATTGTATGGAAGGAAGTGTAGATCTCCTATCTGTTGGAATGAAGTAGGAGATCGACAATTAACTGGTCCCGAGATCATACATGAAACGACTGAGAAGATAGTGCAAATCAAGGAGAGATTAAAAACAGCCCGCAGTCGCCAAAAGAGCTACGCCGATGTCCGAAGGAAACCATTAGAGTTTCAGGTCGGGGACATGGTTATGCTAAAGGTGTCACCTTGGAAAGGTGTAATACGTTTCGGCAAAAGGGGTAAACTGAACCCAAGGTACGTAGGCCCGTTCAAGATCATCGAACGCATTGGACCGGTAGCTTATCGACTCGAGTTACCGCAACAACTCGCCGGAGTACATAATACCTTCCACGTCTCGAACCTTAAGAAGTGTCTTGCAAAGGAAGACCTTACCATTCCTCTTGAAGAAATCCATGTCGACGAGAAACTACAATTCGTCGAAGAACCAATCGAAATCATGGACCGTGAAGTTAAACAGCTCAAACAGAGCAATATACCGATTGTTAAGGTTCGTTGGAATGCTAGAAGAGGTCCTGAGTTTACTTGGGAACGAGAGGATCAGATGAAACAAAAGTATCCACACTTGTTTCTCGATGACGCAAAATAGGTACAATTTTAAAATTTCGGGACGAAATTTATTTAACGGGTAGGTACTGTAACGACCCGCACTTTTCCGATCGTTCTATACTTATGAGATTAATATTTACATAAATTAAACCTTACCAACATGATAAGCAATCCAAATTGTTGAGACTTATGTTTTTGAAAAGAGTTTTACACAACGTTTGACCGTCTAGTTTGACCTATGACCTGTGATTTCGAATACAAACTAAGGTATTTACAGTTCATAGTCTTAAAGAGGGACTCGATCCAAGGAAGTGGCAAGTTGAATCAACGAAAACGGAGTTGTAACGAAGAAACTATGACCAAAACGAGATCGGATATCTAAGACTAGTTTGGCTACGAAAATAATTGGAGAAAATTAAATAAATCACATCTTTTTAAAATAACATGATATTTTATATATATGTACTCATAATTTAATTTTATATGGTTCAGGATCACCCGTAAACAATACGAGAAGATTAATCATAAGATCCCATGATTGTACGCAACACGTCATTTGACAACACCGGTACTTTATGTACGCAACACGTCATTTGACAACACCGGTACCATGGGTCAAGATTAATCTCGACCAACACATATACGATGGGGTTTTATTGATTTCGTTGGGGGTTTTATTTATTTCATTGCGGGTATATTAAACATTTAAAAATGAACCATTAAAATTGAATTACTAACATCGGACTGCTAACTACGGACTAAGGAAATATTCAAAATATTAAAAGTATAACAAGTATATATATATATAACGTTTGTTTTAAAATGAAAACATATTGATATATTATATATGGATAGGTTCGTGATATCAACCGGAAGACCGAGTCAAATTATATATATCATCAAGACAAGAGTGAGTATATAGTCCCACTTTTAAACTCTAAGTATTTCGGGATGAGAATACATGTATTTTATGTTTTACGTTATGGACACAAGTAACTGAAAAATATATTCTACGTTGAGTTGTACCACTGGCATACTTCCCTGTAGCTTGGTAACTGTTATTTACAGCGGTATTGTAAACGCGAATCCTGTTGATAGATCTATCGGGCCTGACAACCCCAACCGGACTGGACGACCAGTATTCAACGGTTGCACAGTACTTCGTTTCGTGACTACACTTGGTACGGTGTAGTAAGATTTCATATTAAAGGGAATATGCGACGTGATTAAATGTTAAGTATGGTTACCAAGTGCTCAACCACTTAGAATACTTTTATTAAACTGTTTATATACGAAATCTTGTGGTCTATATATATATTGCTGCCGGCACTAAACCTATATCTCACCAACTTTATGTTGACGTTTTAAACATGTTTATTCTCAGGTGATAATTAGAAGTTTCCGCTGCATTATGTTGAATTTGAGCAGGATCTTGCGTACGCATATTTGTGTCAAAAATAAAACTGCATACCCAAGGATTTGTGTTGTAAAATATGCTCGAAATCGTGTTGTTATCATTATATGTAAAGTTTGTAAGTCGAAGATTATCGCTAAACGATAATCATCTTTTTATTGTCTAAAGCTTGTAACAAAAATAATGGTTATGGTTTGTAATGTATAATATATGCAGTTTCTCTTTTAAAAATGTCGCATATAGAGGTCAATACCTCGCAATGAAATCATACGTTATCTAACACGTTCTTATGGTTAAGGACGGGTTATGACAGATATCCCCCATCTTTCAAATGAAAGTCTCTTATAAACCAAGACATTCTTGGAACGTTCTTCGAATGTCTTACAAACTGATCTCGCCTTGAATAGTTGTGCCGAGGAATTCTGACTGACTCTAGACAAGATTTCATCAATCATGTCTCCGGGTAGGTCTCTTAAAATATTGGGTTGTCTATCCATTTTGTGTTTTTATACTGTAAAATAGACAAGAGTTAGATTTATAAAAAAAATACTTATTAATACAAGAAATTTTTACATATATCATAAAGCATAAGCACACTATATTACATATATTACACCACACGAATACAACTATCTTATTCCGACTCGCTCGTTTCTTCTTCTTCGGTTTTGGTTCGTTTTGACAAGTTTCTAGGGATATATGATGTTCCCCTAATACGAGCCGTCGTTTTCCACATTGGTTTAGAAAAACCTGGTGGTTTAGAGGTTCCCGAGTTATTGTCACAACTTAAGAAATACGGGTGTTGACGATACATATAAAGTTCATCGGGTTTGGAATCAAATTTCTCTATTTTTATGCCCTTTCCCTTATTGTTCTCTTTTGCCTTATTAAATTGTGTTGGGGTAATTTCTATAACATCATCGGATTCCTTGTCGGGATCCGATTCATCGGAGAATTGGTAGTCCTCCCAATACTTTGCTTCCTTGGCGGAAACACCATTGACCATAGTTAACTTTGGTAGGTTGGTTGAGGATTTTCTTCTACTTAACCATTTTATTATTTCCCCCACTGGTTCTATTTCTTCTTCCGGTTCCGATTCTTCTTCCGGTTCCGATTCTTCTTCCGGTTCCGACTCTTCTTCCGGTTCCTCTTCGGGAACTTGTGAATCAGTCCACGAATCATTCCAATTTACATTTGACTCTTCATTATTATTAGGTGAGTCAATGGGACTTGTTCTAGAGGTAGACATCTATCACATAATATCAAACACGTTAAGAGATTAATATATCACATAATATTCACATGTTAAAAATATATAGTTTCCAATAAAATTTGTTAAGCAATCATTTTTTAAGTAAACACGGTCGAAGTCCAGACTCACTAATGCATCCTAACAAACTCGATAAGACACACTAATGCAAAATTCCGGTTCTCTAAGACCAACGCTCGGATACCAACTGAAATGTCCCGTTCTTATTGATTAAAAACGTTCCATATTAATTGATTTCGTTGCGAGGTTTTGACCTCTATATGAGACGTTTTTCAAAGACTGCATTCATTTTTAAACCATAGCCTTTATTTCATAAATAAAGGTTTAAAAAGCTTTACGTAGATTAAATGATAATCTAAAATATCCTGTTTACACATGACCATTACATAATGGTTTACAATACAAATATGTTACATTGAAATCAGTTTCTTGAATGCAGTTTTTACACAATATCATACAAACATGGACTCCAAATCTTGTCCTTATTTTAGTATGCAACAGCGGAAGATCTTAGTATTCACCTGAGAATAAACATGCTTTAAACGTCAACAAAAATGTTGGTGAGTTATAGGTTTAACCTATATATATCAAATCGTAACAATAGACCACAAGATTTCATATTTCAATACACATCCCATACATAGAGATAAAAATCATTCATATGGTGAACACCTGGTAACCGACATTAACAAGATGCATATATAAGAATATCCCCATCATTTCGGGACACCCTTCGGATATGATATAAATTTCGAAGTACTAAAACATCCGGTACTTTGGATGGAGTTTGTTAGGCCCAATAGATCTATCTTTAGGATTCGCGTCAATTAGGGTGTCTGTTCCCTAATTCTTAGATTACCAGACTTAATAAAAAGGGGCATATTCGATTTCGATAATTCAACCATAGAATGTAGTTTCACGTACTTGTGTCTATTTTGTAAATCATTTATAAAACCTGCATGTATTCTCATCCCTAAAATATTAGATTTTAAAAGTGGGACTATAACTCACTTTCACAGATTTTTACTTCGTCGGGAAGTAAGACATGGCCACTAGTTGACTCACGAACCTACAATAATATATACATATATATCAAAGTATGTTCAAAATATATTTACAACACTTTTAATATATTTTGATGTTTTAAGTTTATTAAGTCAGCTGTCCTCGTTAGTAACCTACAACTAGTTGTCCACAGTTAGATGTACAGAAATAAATCGATAAATATTATCTTGAATCAATCCACGACCCAGTGTATACGTATCTCAGTATTGATCACAACTCAAACTATATATATTTTGGAATCAACCTCAACCCTGTATAGCTAACTCCAACATTCACATATAGAGTGTCTATGGTTGTTCCGAAATATATATAGATGTGTCGACATGATAGGTCAAAACATTGTATACGTGTCTATGGTATCTCAAGATTACATAATATACAATACAAGTTGATTAAGTTATGGTTGGAATAGATTTGTTACCAATTTTCACGTAGCTAAAATGAGAAAAATTATCCAATCTTGTTTTACCCATAACTTCTTCATTTTAAATCCATTTTGAGTGAATCAAATTGCTATGGTTTCATATTGAATTCTATTTTATGAATATAAACAGAAAAAGTGTAGGTTTATAGTCGGAAAAATAAGTTATAAGTCGTTTTTGTAAAGGTAGTCATTTCAGTCGAAAGAACGACGTCTAGATGACCATTTTAGAAAACATACTTCCACTTTGAGTTTAACCATAATTTTTGGATATAGTTTCATGTTCATAATAAAAATCATTTTCAAAGAATAACAACTTTTAAATCAAAGTTTATCATAGTTTTTAATTAACTAACCCAAAACAGCCCGCGGTGTTACTACGACGGCGTAAATTCGGTTTTACGGTGTTTTTCGTGTTTCCAGGTGTTAAATCATTAAGTTAGCATATAATATAGATATAGAACATGTGTTTAGTTGATTTTAAAAGTCAAGTTAGAAGGATTAACTTTTATTTGCGAACAAGTTTAGAATTAACTAAACTATGTTCTAGTGATTACAAGTTTAAACCTTCGAATAAGATAGCTTTATATGTATGAATTGAATGATGTTATGAACATAATTACTACCTCAAGTTCCTTGGATAAACCTACTGGAAATGATAAAAATATATCTAGCTTCAAAGGATCTTTGGATGGCTTGAAAGTTCTTGAAGCAGAATCATGACACGAAAACAATTTCAAGTAAGATTTCCACTCGAAATAAGATTGTTATAGTTATAGAAATTGAATTAAAGTTTGAATATGATTATTACCTTGTATTAGAAAGATAACCTACTGTAAGTTACAAAGGTTTCTTGATCTTGGATGATTACTTGGAATGGATTTAGAAAACTTGGAAGTAAACTTGCAATCTTGGAAGTATTCTTGATTTTATGAAACTAGAACTTTTGGAATTTATGAAGAACACTTAGAACTTGAAGATAGAACTTGAGAGAGATCAATTAGATGAAGAAAATTGAAGAATGAAAGTGTTTGTAGGTGTTTTTGGTCGTTGGTGTATGGATTAGATATAAAGGATATGTAATTTTGTTTTCATGTAAATAAGTCATGAATGATTACTCATATTTTTGTAATTTTATGAGATATTTCATGCTAGTTGCCAAATGATGGTTCCCACATGTGTTAGGAGACTCACATGGGCTGCTAAGAGCTGATCATTGGAGTGTATATACCAATAGTACATACATCTAAAAGCTGTGTATTGTACTAGTACGAATACGGGTGCATACGTGTAGAATTATTGATGAAACTGAACGAGGATGTAATTGTAAGCATTTTTGTTAAGTAGAAGTATTTTGATAAGTGTCTTGAAGTCTTTCAAAAGTGTATGAATACATATTAAAACACTACATGTATATACATTTTAACTGAGTCGTTAAGTCATCGTTAGTCGTTACATGTAAATGTTGTTTTGAAACCTTTAGGTTAACGATCTTGTTGAATATTTTTAACCCATTGTTTATTATAACAAATGAGATGTTAAATTGTTATATTATCATGATATTATGATATATAATATATCTTAGTATGATGTATATACAGTTAAATGTCGTTACAACGATAATCGTTACATATATGTCTCGTTTCGAAATCATTAAGTTAGTAGTCTTATTTTTACATATGTATTTCATTGTTAATACACTTAATAATATATTTACTTATCATTTAACATAATTAACCAAGTGTATCAATATCTTAATATGATTCATATGTACCTAGTAAGACGTTGTTATAACGATAATCGTTCTATATATATCGTTTTCGAGTTTCTTAAATTAATAGTCTCATTTTTATGTATATAACTCATTGTTAAAATACCTAATGAGATACATACTTATAATAAAATCATGTTAACTATATATAACTATATATATGTAATCGTATAGTTTTTACAAGTTTTAACGTTCGTGAATCACCGGTCAACTTGGGTGGTCAATTGTCTATATGAAACCTATTTCAATTAATCAAGTCTTAACAAGTTTGATTGCTTAACATGTTGGAAACACTTAATCATGTAAATAACAATTTCATTTAATATATATCAACATGGAAAAGTTCGGGTCACTACAGCAGAACTCCGACTTGTTGGTTAGAAGCCGGGGAGAAACAGTTTGTAGGTCCCGAAATTGTTCAAATGACAGCCGAAAAAGTTGCAATTGCTCGAGAAAAGTTGAAAGCCGCTAGAGACAGGCAGAAAATGTATGCTGATCCGCGTAGACGCCTAGTAACCTTTAGTGTGGGTGAACGGGTGTATCTGAAAGTTTCGCCGTGAAAAGGGGTTATCAGATTCGGTAAACGTGGTAAGTTAGCACCAAGATTTATTGGTCCGTTTCCGATCAGTGAAGTGTTGAACGATCAGACGGTGGTGTTAGATCTTCCGCCAAAGTTAGCCGGTATTCATAATACATTTAACGTGTGTTATCTTCGTAAGTGTAAAGTCGATGATGAAACGCAACTTCTTCCTTTAGAAAATTTAAGGGTCGATTTGAATAAGAAATTGGTGGAAGATCCGGTCCGTGTAGTTGACCGAAAGGTGACTAAGTTGAGAAATAAAGAGATACCGATGGTGTTGATTGAGTGGAAACATAGTTTGGGTTCTAATCTTACGTGGGAGACAGAAGAGTTGATGAAGACTCGTTACCCTCGTTTGTTTGACCAAGACCAGATTTCGAGGACAGAATCTTCTTAAAGGGGGTGGATTTGTAACAGACTGAAACCCGGGCTAGTTGTAAGTTGCCTATTTTACCCTTAGGGTTTGTGCTTAGTCTTAAGTGCTTTTATTTCAATTATTTTATTAGTGTTTTATTTTAATTGTGTTGTAACCAGTTTGTGACAAGGGTCCCAGAACATGTATGCTTATTTTAATTGGACCTCGTTTGGGTTACCTAATCTTGTGCGAAAATTATCAGATAACTGGTAAATACCCGTGTGTTGTGGGGTATGGGTTTTTAACCCCAAAATAAATGTAAAGACAGCTAATTCCCCTCATTTTGTTCCTGAACCTTCCTCCCACTCTCACTCTCACCTAACCTTATCTTCATTATCTTAAACAACCCTAAATCATTTGATCTCGAAGTAAAGCTTGATTTTGGTGTCAAATCGTTCCTTGTGTTATTGTGATTCTAACAAGGTAAAGTTTGTAAGATTTCATTATCAAATCTGTGATTAAATGGGTTTTTAAGTTAGTTTTTGTTAAAATGGGATTTTTGTGTCAAATTGGTTCAATTTGTTGTTGTTTGTGCATAAAAGTTGTGGGTTTATGTCTTTAAATGTCAAGTGTACGAGTTGTGTTCAGTTTTGAGGTCAAAAACGTGTTCAAAGTCGAGATTTGGTGATTTTGGGTTGAAACCCGTCACTTTGCTGCTGTTGCAGCTGATGAACTACCTTCGGCCGATGGTCGTTGACCATCGACCGATGGTGAGGACGATCGGCCGATGGATGAGACCATCGACCGATGGTGTATGATTTCTGACCAGCGGATGTAATTTTGAACGATCGACCGATTGGGGGAGACCATCGACCGATGGTGTGTTGATGATCGGCCGATGGATGGGACCATCGACCGATGGTCTTAGACGGTGAAATTTTTACTAAGTGTTGAATTCTAGTCGTTATGCTTCCCGTTTGTATTTTGGTGTTCAGGATGTAAATTTATTTTGAAAGTGCATAAGTGTTAAGCATGAAAATTTTAGCGGACGCAAATTTTTACTAATTTGCTATAATTCGCTGTCAGTGTGTCTAATCTTGATGGGAACACTATTCTAACTTGGTTTTTGCTGTTCTCAGGAGATAAGGACAAGGAGGAAGCTCAGAAATAATAACTGAGTAGTTGCTGGTAATTGGTGAGTGGGTCTATCTACGGATAGAGTTTAAGTAGCATATCATGCTACTGTGGTTGACTCTTTTACCATGCATAGTGTAGGAATTGCTATGTTAGAATAATATCGTTTGCCTGATGTTGTATGTGAATTATGTGTACACTGTGTGAATGACACCAGTCGGGCCTAGGGAGACTGGGGACTCGAGACCATGCCTAGGAGAGTTTAGAGTCCGTATGAGGTCAACCGTGCCTAGGGGAGGTTAGGTCCATAGGCTACTGATTGTGGAGTATAGTGTGAATGATGCACCCCCTGCATCTGGATAACTATAATGTGAATTGAGTAGCAGGGACTATCGGTAGACTCATGCCCGATCAGCTAAGAGTCGTGTGCTCGTACAAGTCGCCGATCCTCGTATTGTCTTATTGTATGCTAGTTGGTAGTTAGCAAGTGTTGTTATTATATAGCTCGTGTGTGGCTTAAGCTATATCTGTTAGATAGATTCCATTCACTTAGCGGTGCGCTAATCCCCCACATGTTTCCCCCTTTACAGGTTTAGGTACTGCTAGTCGGGATGGGTATGGATGCAGAAGACATGTTTGACAGCCCTATTCTGATGTGGACTTTTGTTTAAATAATGTTTTGTAATAACGTAACACTGTTGTGTAAGCTTAAACTTAATTATACGGTTTAATGTAATGACGTGACTTATATTATGTTTATTATTAAAGTCTTCCGCTGTGTATAAAAAAAAAATGGCCGGTGTTACACCTTTCTTGTTGTTGATGACCTTCACAGTTTTGACAGCGAATTGCTTATCCATTTCATTGTATACATGAATTGGTGGAATCAGAATTTCTGGAGATGGTGAACGTGGTGGAGATGACGGTTGTGCCATATTTAGGGTTAGGTTTTTTTTTTTATTATTAATAAAGTATTATACTTTTGGGGATAAACGATGGAAATATATATAGAGAAAGAATAGATTATCTTGAAATTCAAAATATTTTAAAACCCAAATTTTTTTTAACTGATCCAACACTTTTCGAAATATTTGGAGTATTAATAAAAAATTCTAAAAAAACAAAATTAGAAGTCACGTGATCCAACCTCACGTGACCCTCACAAAAACCCCAAAATAATCATTCATTCACTTCATACTTCATTTGTAACTTATATCGCTCTCTCTCTAAAAAAAGATAGATCAAAAAGAAAACCCTAATTTCGAACTGCTTCAAATAGATTGAATCTCTGATTAAAGTAATAGCTTTAAAGAAGTCGAAGTAAAAAATGGAGAAAAATAACGAAGCGGCAACCACACAAGGTAGTAAACATAAATTAGATTTTGTTTAATATGTAAATATTATACTAAAAAAATGTATTCGTAACTGTTTACTTGTTGTATATTTACAGATAATCTAAAAGTGAAGTTAAAAATAGGAAATAATGCAGGTATATTAATAGTTAAAACTAGGAAATAATGCAGGTATATTAATTATCATTAACTATATATGTATATTTTTTTTATAATGAATGAATGATGATTATAATTTTTATTAATTTTGATTATCATTTTTTATCACATAAAATGATAGATTAACAGGATGCATGTGCTTACACTATATATTTTGTAAAATGATATTATTTAGGTTTGATGTTTGATATAGAATGCTTAAAATAAAAAATGTTTAGTTGTATTTACAATGAATGTAGAATAATGAATGATGAATTATGAATGAAGAATAATGAATGATGAACGATGAATCATGAATTATTTGTTGACGAAATAATGTTTTGATATTGGAGTTTTTTGTTACCATCAGCGACAATAATGGGAAAAAAATTACTGTTGTGGAACATGAAAGTAGTGAAAATAGTAACACGGAGGAGTATGATAAAGAAGAGCAATGTGAAAAATAAGCAGACACTGATGAAGGTACAGAAACTGAAGATGAGGAAGAAGAATACACACAAGGTAAGATGAAAAACAACTTAATATTGATCTAGAAATTATAAGCATTATAAGTATTTGATGATAAATAAATATTAATAAAGGAATGAAAATTGTTCGATTAGTTAACAATGTTTTAATAAATGATAAGTACTTGATAAATGTTTCATGAAATGTTTCATGAATGCTCAAAACTTCAATTACAAATGAATGTTAATCGGTTTCAAAATTAAATATACCTAATCATTAACAGACGATGATGCAATGTTCTACGTTCAAAAAAGGAAAACTGGAATTAAGAGATCAAGATCTGATTCACGACTTCCGAAAAAGAATGCATGTACATATTTTGTTATGTTTGGATAATTCATCATATATTTTTTAAATTAATTATTTTTAATCATAGAGTAATTTAAATTAAAAAATTATTGTTGAAAATATGAAATACAGATAAATCTGCTAAGAGAAGGAAAATGGATAAAAAAAGACGGGGAAAACCAAAAGAATAGTGAATGAGGAATCGGAAGAGTTTACGAAACTAATAATACAACAAAAAGCGTTTGGAGAAGACAGTACCAAGGGATAAGGGATGTGAGATTTAAAGAAATTCACGATAAGATGGTAAACTCAAAGGAAGTTGGAATAGAGTTCTTCCTAAACTTCATTGTCTTGTTTTCTACAACCATGGTGGAAATAAATCAAATGGGAACCGCGAACCAATTATTAATTGGCAACTTTAAAACTGTAAAAGATGTAATTACATATGATTGGTGCGGTTTTACTTTAGAGCGGTTGATAGTGAACAAGTGATTGTGGAGCCAATCAAATGAATCGATATGGTTTACAGGATCCGTCATAATTTTAATTGTAAGTATGCTATGCAAATTACATTCTTCATTGTGTATATATTGAATAAAAATAAAAAAATTGTAAAAAATATATGTTGAATGTTAAAAAAATTAATCATTAATCAGAAAAATTTATAATTCATAACCCAGATTTTATCATTCATCACCTCATTTTTGTATCATTCATCACTCACACAAAAAAATTTCATTCATCTTGTTTTTATTCAATAGATCACCTGCTATGGTCATTCATTTTGTTTTATATGATTCATCAAAACATAGTAAGTAAAAACATGGAAACTAATAATGTAAAATTACAGTTGCATTATGTGGAAGCGACAAGGATTGCAAACATGGAGGTACCGAAGAAAGGTACAACATTATCTATTTGGACAAAAAAAATGTGGAAGAAGAGGGAAAAAGAAGAAATAAAACAAGAAGAATTTGGAAAAGTGGAAATTGTGGACATAAGGAATGAAGAAGAAGAAGAAGAAGAAGAAGAAGAAGAAGAAGAAGAAGAAGAAGAAGAAGAAGAGGAAAACATAGCGAAACAGATAGCGAATGAAGAAGAAAGTGAGGAATCAAATAATTGAAGTGATGAAGCTGAAGAACTTGAGAAGGTAAAAAAAATCTTTCATATTAAAATTTAAATTAGTAAATACAATACAAATATAAATATAAAATTTCAGTTTATATACATGATAAAAATTGATTTTGATACAATATTTCATGTATAGAAAAATCATATTGTATTAAACTAATACTTTAATATGATAAAATGTAGGAATGTGAAGATGGGCTTGAAAAAGACTTAAACCTGATCAAAAAGGTTGCAATCAGAAACAAAAAGAGATTAGAAAAATTCCCAAATAATCAGAAGATTCGGTTGGGGATAACAAAGATGATTGAAGTCTTAGATGATCCAGAGGACATGTGGTCAGATGTAAACACCCCAGAAAAAAGGAATAATGATGATAAAATGTCACCAATCAGGGATTTTGAAATTGAAAGTGTAGAAGAAAACAATAATGATGATGGAGAAAAAGAGATGCAGGAAACAAGTGCAAAGAATAACATACAAGCTGAGAATGAGCAAGAAGTTGAAGAAAGGGAGGTAAAAGAACTAAAAGGAATAAACTGAAACAATACAAACATTGTTTATTATATGAAGAATGTTAACAATGAATAATTCTTTATTTCAGGTGAATGCTCACTGTTTGAATGTAAAGAATGTTGCTAGAGAACAAAGGAATAATGTGATCCATACTGAGGTAGATAAAAAATATTAGTAAAAAATAACAAAACAAATTATTAATAATATGATAAAAACTATAACTATAATCAATATTTATTTCAGGTGAATGCTGAAGAAATAGATGAAGAAGTTGATGCTAGTCCACAAGTAAATGTCAAAGAAGTTGAAGAAAGAAGACAAGAGAATAGTATTGAGGTAGATAATATTAATGAAAAAATATCAAGAATAATTATTTATAAAAAAATATGATAAAAACTATACTATAATCAACGTTTAAATTCAGGTAAATGTTGATGCTAGTGCACAAGTGACTGTCAAAGAAGTTGAAGAAAGAAGCAAAGAAAATAGTACTGAGGTAGATAATATTAATGAAAAAATATCAAGAATAATTATTTATAAAAACAATATGATAAAAACTATACTATAATCAACTTTTAATTCAGGTGAATGTTGATGGATTGAATAAGCTAGTAGATGCTAGTGAAAAGTTGAAAGTTACAGATGGTGAAGAAAGAAATAAAGAGACTAATAATGAGGTAGACAATACTAATGAAAAATAGCAAGAATAGTTATTTATTATATAATAAGAGCTAACTAAAATAAATGTTTAATTCAGGTAACTAATGAAGCATTAGATAAGGAGGATGGTAATGAAAAAAATAAACAAGTTGAAGAGGGAGTTGTTATAATAGCTGAGATCCTGAAAGATATAAATGAAAAGAATCAAAAAGATGTTTTGGATGAAAATAAAAATGATGAAGATGGCATGAAAGGAAAAGAGAAACGCGAAACTCGTTTAGCAGCAGTGTACAGATCACCCTGGTATGAACGGCAGGTGAACATCAAAGCAAAAATTGAGAAGGAAGAGAAGAAAATTACAAGATACTTCAAATCTTTTCTGGAAAAAGATTAGTAAGTATACTTTTATATATTATCATTCACGTATTAAAAAAACACAACTAATAGTTACCAGAATAGTGACATATATAATGATAAAATTAACATAATTTCGGATATCTATTTTTTTTTCCAGCGATTTTGTATACACTTGTGATTATCCAGCAGCATGTTTCCCAATGCCCATGGCTAGTCTTTTCTATCGGATAGCTGTTCATGCGCCAGTAATTGATGTTTGGTCATCAATCCTGAATGATGAAGAAAAGCATGCTTCGGATAATTCTCCGAAAAGATACTTCATGACAACAAATTTCATTGTAAGTTTTTAAAAAAATATTAAATCATTTCAATATAAATGTATAAATTAAATGAATAGATATCATTCATGAGTTATTTTATATCATATGTTTGAAAATATTTTTTATCATTCATAAACTAACTTGATATTATTCACCATGTAGAGAATCGAGATGTTGATGAAGAGTAAGCCAACCAAATCAGACCAGGAAGAATTCAATGCCAATGTACTTAATTTTGTGAAAGATGATGAAGGAAAAAGGAATTTCAGTTCATATGATCTGGTATGAAAAAAATGACAAATAAAAATTATATATTTACAAATTCAATATTAAAATGAAGAATTATATTTCATATAAACTGATATAAATAAAAAAAAATCAATATAGGTGATGTTTCCAAACTGCAAATCTGATCACTTTTATCTGATCTGTGCACACATGAAAACTGGAATCCTTGATGTGATTGACAATACAGGAAAAGAAGTTATATACGAAAACAAGTATGGCAAGATACCAACAAATGTGGTAAGTAAACTCTGAAATGTTACTTCAATAACTATATATAATTGCATATAGTTTATGATGAATGATAAAAACAATATGAACATTATATGTTAAAAAACTGCAGATAGTTATGATGAATACTAAAAATACAGATGAATGATAAAAATATAGATATTACTGTTTATAGTATATCATGAAAAATAGAATATTAGGTGTTAAAAAAACTGCGTATAATTATGACGAATGATAAAAAAAAAAAGTATTGATAAATGATATACATAAATGAATAATTAATTGTAAAGTTGTATGTAAAATAGATTAAAATGAATGATGTTGAATTAGTGATTAATAAAATTGTTATTGATTAAATTATTGATAACCATCGTGTTTAACTATAGGTAGTTTGTTTTACTAAAATGTTTAATACTTAAGTAAGAGAATATATTGTTTTTAGGGATTGTTTTTTAAACAATATCAAAAAGATCAAGGAAATCCAATTAAAAAAATGGGTTGCAAAGTAAACGTGGTACCAATGGCATGGAGCACAAAATCAAACGATATAGACTGTGGTGTTTTCGTGATGCGTCACATGGAAACATACATGGGAGATCCTAAATGGAAGAGCGGTTTCTTTAAAGAAGGACCAAGTCAAATCAGACAGTTGAACGAATTACGTGTGAAATATGGAGTGAAGATTTTAACACATCCTACCAATAAATCTATGAATGAGTGGACGGAAAGGTACAATACCTATGAAGCAACTCATTCAGAAAAGGTGAAAGAAGAGAACTTAAAGAAAGAAGAGATGAATTATAAAGAGACAATTAATTCAAAGTTTTAACAAAGGTCAGTGATGTCTTGGAACAGAAGAAGAATTCGGGTGATGAAATGATATATTTTGGAACTGTGTTTTGACAAATAGTGAACATCAACGTCTTAAAACAGTGTTTGTTTGATGCTTATTTTGTACAAACTAAATGTTTGTTAACTGAATGATGGAAAATGGAACAATGAATGATATATTTGGTGAATGATTGAAAGTTTTATGATGAATGTTTGTGATATATTAGAAAAATTCAAAAACAATGAATGATAGATTGAAAATGAGATATAAATGATTATGAATTTATAATAAGGATAGATTATGATTCATGATAACAAAAATGGATTATTAGATTGTAATATTATGAATTTAAACTAATTTTTTAAAAACAAGATGATTTAAAAAGTTATTAATGATTACTAAAAACATACAGTAGTTGTATTGTTACATAATATAATGACTAAAAACAAGATAAACAATATAATGAATGATAAAATTAATGACAAGTGATTAAAAAAGATGAATAATAAAATGCTTTAATGAATGATCCAAAACTTGAAAAAATACCTCGTAATCTAATTTCACAGAAAATTATACAAAAAATAAAAAAGTGTAGCAGTATAAAAACATATAGAGAATTATAAAAAAGATAAAAACATTAACAATTAATCAGAATCAGAATCTTGATCTTCATATGCAAGGTCTTCATCATCTTCCTCGCTTTCGTCTTCTAATTCAAAGTCAATGACATTTTTTCCTTTATTCTTTGCATTATGTACTTGAGTGAGGTCAGTAGTACAAGTCCGAACATTGTGACCATGAATACCACAACGCTTGCAAGCTCTTGTCTTAACATGTTTCTTAACAGCCACTTCTTTGGAAGACAATATTCGATTTGATCTACGTTGACCTTTGTTTCTAATATTCTCCGGAGCACGGATATTCGAATTGACTGGTTTAGAGAATCCCCATAGTCTATTAATATGTTCACCTCTAGTAGATGTAAAAGGCACATCAGAAGTAGAACCAAGAAAATCGCCAATTAAGACATCAAACTTATCTCTAAAACTAACAAGTTTATCTAGATCATCTCGGTATAAAGAGGAAACCTTCCTAAGCTTGTTGAAAACCTGATTGATAATCTTTTTGGATTCATACTTATCATCAGAATAAATGAAAATGGAATTAAATGTTTCAGATACCTCCTTTGACCACCTCCTCAACAAATGAACCATAGGGATAGCAACAACATCATGAACATGATACAAATAAAATATGTGCCTTCATAAACGACCTTCACGTGTAAAAAGCAAACACGAACAACTGGCTTCAGCAGTTTTAACATCAAAAGTAACCTAAAAAAAGAGAAAATTAAAAAGTTAACAACAAGATGAATAATAAAACATAATGAATGAAAAAAAAGATGAATGGCAAAAAAAGATAATGAATGAAAAAAAGATGAATGACAAAAACATGTAATAACAAAAAATTATGATGACTGACAAATATACTGAAAGAAAAAATAAATAAATTAAACCTAAAAATATATTAAAACAAAAAAAATGTAAATAATCAGATTAGGAAAAATTTAAAAAGATATGAAGTGAAATATTTCCAGTTTAGACGAGGAAGATGAAATTTCTCTTCAATTAAACATAATTGTTTGTCTTCATTCTCTTCAATGGTTGAGCTGATTTGCACACAAGAGATAGAAGACTGAAATATTTCTTCTTGAACTAACAGAAACATGGTTGGTGTATAAAAATCCCTAGCATGCAACTCAATCAGCTTATTGGTAACACAATTAATAGATCTATTATCCATTTCAAACTCGAGAACCGTGTTGTTATGTCGCTGCTTTTCAACTACAACATCGAAGCGTGAAAAAAACTCAACCAATTTAGAATGCTTGTTCTTGCATTTTATAAAGAATGAATTTTCACTCTCACAAAGTGGTGACGTTCTCATCAATCCAGCCATTGGTGTATCTCGGAAAAAACACGGTATCCACTTCTCCTTCATAGCATACATATCTTTAAACTAATCGACATCATGCAAGCCAAATTCATCTAAAACATGTTGCCAACACTTTTCAAACTTTTCAGCATTCAACTCTTGATTCCAGAATATGTTATTCATTTGCTTACGAAAATCTTTATTTAAAAACAACTCACGAACAACCTATGAAAAAAATAATATAAAACAAATGAATGATATCAAAAAAATGAATTAAACTAGAAAATTTACCTTTTTTCAAGTTTTTGACTGATATGCCACATACATAACCGATGCTGCGCAGTCTTAAACTTTATTTTAATAGCCTCCAACATTGCTGGGTCTTGATCAGTGGACACTAAGCCCGGTTCAGTACCAAAAACTTTGAGAAAACTATCAAGAAACAAACTAAACGATTCTATGCTTTCACTAGCTAATAAAGCAGCTCCAAAAATAACAAGCTTCTTATGGTTATCAACTCCAGTGAGAGGTACAAAAACCATGTTATACCTATAATATAAAAAATGAGTAATAAAAAATCATGTAAAATAACATAAAAATTATAAGATGAATGATAAAAATAAAGTATTTCAATCATTCAGTAATGTTTTTAATGTTTAATGAATGATATTATGAATGAATAACGTCTTAAATAATAATTATTTAGTTAATTTATGATCAAAATAAAGTGCAAGTTTAGGTTAAAAAAGAAAAATAAGTAATCTATCAATATGAATGAGAAAAATCATTGATGAATGATGAATGATTAAATTATGAATGATGAATGATGAATCATAAATGATGAAGCATGAATGATGAATGATGAATGATGAAAAATGAATGATAAAAATAAAGTGTTGAATGATAAAAATAGAATGATAAATAATAAAAATAAAGTAATATGAATTAAAGAAAACTTACATATTTGTACCATATGTAGCATCAAAGCCAACAATATCACCAAACTCTTTGTAGTTCAACTTAGAAATATTGTCAGCCCAAAAAACCCCACGTAAAAAATCATTATGATCACAATAATACTCGACACTAAAGTTAGGTAAAGTATTTTTCTTCATAAGCAGTTGTTCAATAGCAATATGTGCATCAGTATCAACTAGAGATTGGATCAAATCACGATGAAAATTATTGAAATCTACAGGCAAAGGACCAACATTATCAATACCACCACTAAGAGCACTAAAAAGTGTGTGAGCTTTAAATCAACCTATATTTGATCCAGTACTGAGTTTGAAAATAAATTCCATGTGTTCAGGATCCAACTTCCTCCTTTTATTCAACAAATTCCTATTCCTTTCAGTTATGATTTTGTGAGTATGCCCCTCAAAAAACTTAAAAATAACAATCTTACCCTCGATAAGTTTGAATCTAATGCAAGCTTCACATTCAACATTAATACTAGAAGATTTACGATTAGACACTTTCCTACGCTGACGCTTTCACTTTGCAGGTTTATCAGGAAAGGAAGAATGAGTATCAGGGGCAGATTGAGATGGATTGACAATAGCAGGTGGATTAACAATAGCAGGGGGAACAAGAGCTTTTGGGGCAGGACGACCTGCCCTATTACACCTATAAATTGGTAAAAAATTGAACCATCTTCATCTTTATTTTCAGAAGCTTTCTTAATATTGAACCCAGCAGCCTCAGCATATAAGTCATAAAAATATAAACAATCTTGCCATGATCTAAACACGGAACCAATAACAGGATTAAAATGATCTGGAACATTAGGAAACCACAATTTCTTTCCATCGGGACCTTCATCCTCATAAGAAGACAAAAAATGATTTCTACAGACAGAGTTGGCGCCTATAAATGAAAAATTCCATAAAGTTAGTTATAAATTACATGATGAATGATGAATGATGAATGATACATGATGAATGATAAAAAAAAAAATAAAACAGCATAAAGTTTATGATAAATAATAAAAAAATTCATACAATAATTAGATTAAAAATGTTACATGATGATGAAAGAAAAACAAATTATGAATGTTATATATTATAAACTGCCTACATTTATAATGAATGATTAAAAATACAGATGAATGTTAAAAAAATACATAATGAATGGTACAAAAGTACATGAAACTGCGTATAGTTTATCATACAACACAAACAATAACAACAGCACTAAAAAAGTCTATAAAAAAATATTTATTATACAACAAAACTCTAAAAAGGCACATTTCACTGATCAATCAAACATATATCTTAAACAGAAAAATTACATTTATCATTGATCAAATGCATATCTAATTTATATGAAAAACACTAAAACATAAAAAGATACGCGATGAATGATAAAAATATAAGATGAATGATGAATGAAAAACTTACTAGAAAACGTATCAGGAACAGAATTAGCAGCTGATTCAGTAGACGAATTCGTAATAACATGAACTGCAAAAAAAAAAAAAAAAAAGCGAACGACGTATATCAATTAAACCTAATTTTAAACATAAACTAATTTAAGTAAAACAAAAAAGAGGATACGAATGAATGTAACTATCAGATTGAGCAATTGAAGTTGATTCTGCAATTGAAGTTGAATCCATGAGTATATGTTATGATGAAGATGATGAATATTGATGATGAATACAGAGATCGAAAGTAACATAAATATGTACTAAAATTAGAAATTACAAAATTAAGAATGAACGATTGAAATTGAATCTACGATTGAAGTTGAATCGATGAATATATGTTGAAGATTAATGATGAAGATGATGAATATTGATGACGAAGAGAGAGAACGAACAGAAGAGGAATGAACGAGGCGAAAATATAAAATATACCGAAATTAAAAATGTGAAATTCCAAAAATACCCCTCCGCGTTTTTCCAGTATAAATTGAATTTTTTATTAAAAATATGAAATGTGAGGCCCATATTAACTTATCCAGTTTGTACCCCATTTAGTGCTTATCCATGGATTGGTCCACTATATATATATATATATATATATATATATATATATATATATATATATATATATATATATATATATATATATATATATATATATATATATATATATATATATATATATATATATATATATATATATATATACACTAGGTTTTAGAGTCTGTGCGTTGCATGAGTGTGTAAAAAGCGGTAAAATTCTTAACAGATTATATCATTAAGGTATGTAAATAGCAAAAATAAATAAAATATTAGAGTATGTGCGCTGCACATGTAGGTAAAATAATCGTGCAAAATTAATTGTTTTTTTCAAACAATTATACTTTTGAGTACAAAAGCCCGTGGTGTTGACAAACTTTAAAAGTTCTTTTGAGTTTAAGTGCCCGTGGTATTGACCAATTTTAAAAGTAGTTTTTGGTGGTGTTACTAACTTAACATCTACAAAAATTTTTTAATTGTCATGATTAATATCTTTTTAATTATATATAAATTATATACTACAGAGGAGTACATAATATTTAAAGAAAATATGAGTCCATTGAAAATTTGTTATGAAATGTACCACATGAAAACACGTTATTAAAGTCTAAGTTATATTTGTTCCATGATATCATTATATAATAACTCATGTATAAAGCATATATATCTCACATGTCATTATATTATATTGAATATTAATATTAATTATACAATATAAATAATTACAATATTTAGAATGTAGATGTTGATTATTTTATTGAAATGATAAAAATCTCGCACACAAATTTATATTTGAATGCAATTTATATGATACAAAAATAATATATTACTCTGTAATAATTATGTTTTACAGTGCTGTATAGTACATCAGTATAAGACTTAATTGATTGTGTATATAACAAAATGGTTGTGTATATAATCAACTTTTTTTTGCCTGTCGACAATTCTAAGTTGTCGTTGTGACGACCCGGAAATTTCCGACCAAATTTAAACTTAATCTTTATATGTTTCCGACACGATAAGCAAAGTCTGTAAAGTTGAATCTCAAAATTTTGAACTACTTTCATGTAATCATTTACCCTTTGACTGTGCTCGACGATTTACGAACATTTATGTGTATATAGATATGTATATATATAATATATATAGTTATATTATTGAAAACATTTTTAGTAGGATATGTTAATAACCCGTATAGTTTATTAATTTACAAAATCTTTAAATAATAAATAATAACTATTATATAATAAAGTTGGTTTATAAATATGATAATAGTGGGTGAGATTATAGCAATCAATAAATACTCGGTCAAATAAATTAAATTGATACTTTGAGATCTTTGGTTTTTCGGAAATCTTGGTACGTTTTGCTTCTTATTCATCACACCTGATTAACGTAAATAAATATTTTATAGTTAAGTATTAACTTATATACTCCATAGGATAGAATAGAATAATAAATAATATAAATAAATAAGGTAATACGTACGGTAAAAGGGTCTAAGAGTTTAGATGTGATAAAAGTCAACACCGCTAATTACGGTTGTCGTTTACAAATTATTTTTCAATCACATTCGTTTTGATATTTCCTATCTTACACAGTTTTTTTTTACTCTTCTTTTACTATTATTATATTATTAATAATGATTAAGCTAGATTTATGAATACAGAATTATAATTATTATAGATATAGATAGTCCATTACACATTTCTTTTATGGGACCTAGTTGAAGAAAAAAGAGAACGTCGGTAGCAATTAGACAAACAACCAACTTAGATACAGGAAACCAAATACCATCCCGTGAATTAAAGTGGATTAGTGACTTATCACTATTTTTGGGTTTTAGTCTAAAATATCTAATTCTAATCTATCGATATATAGATATACATATATAGATTAGATAACAATGGAACACAGAAAACTATCTCTCTATCTTACTCTTATTTTATCACCAACCATCACTTCAGTCGCCACCACCCTAAACCGCCTGCCACCGGTCACCCTTGAATTCACCACCTTCAAACTTAAACCACCACAAAACTTGATCACCTTTACTACTACCACTCGTGTATCCTGTGCTATTAACATAAACTCGTCAAACAACAAACAAAAACCACCACCATGTCCACCACCATCCGGCTCATACTTACACCATCGGACACCATTATCAGAAAACCACCACCACTGTACCATCACCAACAATACTTTACATTTTTCTTTTATTTTCTTTGTCGTAAAAACAATAAAATGCCGTCATCACTAAACACCATCAACAATCGTCACCTATTTCTCTCTCCCTCCCTCTCTTCATCATTAACCCACTAGAACACCACCTTCACGATAATCACTAACCACTATCGCGTTTTCTTTTTCAGTTTACGGGTGTGTAGGGAATCGAAGACCCATAATAAACGCACCCCTAGTATTCCTGTTTCTGTACAGCAGAAATAAAGTTGATAATATATTAAACATGGAAGATGGGATAAAAAAAAACGAAAGATGAGATACATGTATTACGATTTAATGACAATCTATTAAAAATATCCTTCTGTTTGCTTTTTAAAAACACTTGTGAGTCCTCTTCTTTCCCTTGGTGGCCGACCACCATTAAACAAACATCTCCACTCACTTTTTCTTTTTGTATGTTGAGCACTACCCTAATTTCAATCTAAATGTCGGTGAGTTTAAATTGATACAAGCGAATGGGATCCAACTAGACAAGCACCCAAAGTTTTTTGACTATCAATTTTATCAAACAAATCACACATATCATTGTGAATTTTTTTTTAAGCTGTAAAGTGGCCGATCTTCTTTTGCTTTATTTTTTTTTTCCGTTTTGATTAAACAACAATGATGACTATTGATGTGTAGATGATGATGATGAAAATTGGTAAGGGTTGCGGCTGATTAGAACTGAGCAAGCAGACGATTTTTTTTTATATAACGATTAGTTCAATCAGGTTATTTGCACATTTAATAGATTGGGACATTTAAAAATCGTAATGGGGCTTGGTATTGCTGTTGGGCCGTGATTTGGTACTTGGGCCGAGAACATGCAGTTAATGGTTGGGCTTGATTTAAATTGTTGGTTCTAAGGAAAATTTACGGGTTAAATAGTTTTAGTCGGAGATTATAATCAGAAATGTTATCTCAGAGCAGTGGTTAAGTGGGTTGTCAGTTGAGCGAGAGGTCAAGGGTTCGAGCCTGGTCTAGGGCATCTCTTTTTAGACAAAGCTTCTAAGGGTATATACATTTATTATTATTTATCATTTATTATTACTATTATGATTATTGTTATTATTATTATTATTAATATCATTATTATTATCATTATTAGAAAATTTATTATTTTAAGTAACATGATTATTAAGATTATCATCATTTATCAAAATTATTACTTTTATTATCATATATCATATTATTATTATTATATGTATTATTTTTATTTTATTTTTTTAGCATATTTATTATTATTATTATTATTATTATTATTATTATTATTATTATTATTATTATTATTATTATTATTATTATTATTATTATTATTATTATTATTATTATTATTATTATTACTATTATTTTAGTATCATCATAATCATAATTATCTTAACAAACAAAAGATATTTATATACAAATAAAGTTATTATATATATCATAAGTATACCCAATGTACTATTTTAATATAAAAATAACATATATATATATATATATATATATATATATATATATATATATATATATATATATATATATATATATATATATATATATAATAATTAAAATAATAAATACATTACTATCTTAAATAAGTAATATATTATATAATTAATATATATAAACGAGTTTGATTATTATTACATGATAATTATATGTGTTAATATATATATAAATGATATAGGTTCGTGAATCCAAGGCCAACCCTATACTTGTTCAATGTCGTCATATGTATTTTTACTACAAAATACATTAGGTGAGTTTCATTTGCCCTTTTTACTCTTTACGTTTTTGGGCTGAGAATACATGCAAATGCTTTATTAACTGTTTTACAATATTTATATGCGTGAGTTTCATTCGCCCTTTTTACTCTTTACATTTTTGGCCTGAGAATACATGCAAATGCTTTATTAACTGTTTTACAATAATTATATGCGTGAGTTTCATTATTCCCTTTTTAAATGCTTTCGCAATATATATTTTTGGGACTGAGAATACATGCGATGTTTTTATAACTGTTTTACGAAATAGACACGAGTAAATGAAACTACATTCTATGGTTAGATTATTAAATCGAATATGCCCCTTTTTAGTCTGGTAATCTAAGAATTAGGGAACAGACACCCTAATTGACGCGAATCCTAAAGATAGATCTATCGAGCCCAACAAGCCCCATCCAAAGTACCGGATGCTTTAGTACTTCGAAATTTATATCATGTCCGAAGGAGGATCCCGGAATGATGGGGATATTCTTATATGCATATTGTGAATGTCGGTTACCAGGTGTTCAATCCATATGAATGATATTTTTGTCTCTATGCATGGGACGTATGTTTATGAGAAATGGAAATATGAAATCTTGTGGTCTATTAAAATTATGAAATGATTATTTATGCTAAACTAATGAACTCACCAACCTTTTGGTTGACACTTTAAAGCATGTTTATTCTCAGGTACGAAAGAAATCTTCCGCTGTGCATTTGCTCATTCTAGAAATATTACTTGGAGTCATTCATGGTCTATTTCAAAAGATGTTGCATTCGATTCATTGAATTTATCAAGATTATTATTAAGTCAAATATAGTTAGATATATTATGAAATGGTATGCATAATGTCAACTTTCGATGTAATGAAAGATTGTCTTTTAGAAACGAATGCAATGTTTGTAAAATGTATCATATAGAGGTCAAGTACCTCGCGATGTAATCAACTGTTGTGAATCGTTTATAATCAATATGGACTTAGTCTGGATGGATTAGGACGGGTCCTTTCAGTTGGTATCAGAGCGGTGGTCGTAGCGAACCAGGTCTTGCATTAGTAAGTCTAACTGATAGTCGTTAGGATGCATTAATGAGTATGGACTTCGACCGTGTCTGCATGTCAAAAGTTTTGCTTATCATTTCTAGTCGGAAATCCTCTGCTTATCCTCCTTAGAAAATTACCTGCTTATCATTCTTATTCGAGACACATCTTACTGCATTGATTGCATAAATAGTGTATAGACAAAATTCATATCTTAGCGTATCTGCTACTTCATATCTTAGCGTATCTATTACTGTAACTTTGCCTGACAACTTCCGTAGATTCCCCCGTAACTTATGGGATTGTAGTATTATATATGCATATGTAAATTATGTATTACAGGGTACTAATCTACATCCTATAATCTATTTCTTATTGAAAATCCTTCATCTGATCGTACGAGATGAATCCTGCAACCAGTTCGAGTCCCTCAGATTCCAATAGCTATTCCGATAGTTATTCCGACAGCTATTCCGACATAGATGTTCACCTAAGCTCCGAAAACAGCGTCATCAGCATGAATCAACCAATCAGCCATTATCAATTCATCTGATGGGTTCGTAGTCGACTTAATTAATGGAAACACGCAGGAGGCAATCCCTTCCACCAACCGAATTCACCTCTTGACAATGAACCTGAAGCGTTTACCGGCGAACCTGTTCGAGACACCATTTTTCAGTCTCATTTTCGGGGTAACTTGACAAGATTATATTCTAACCACAATTCTGAACCTTATTCATCCACTCGTTCCTACCGACAATCATCCTGAAGTAATAAGTCAACGAACATCGCGCTCGAATAATCAATTCGGAGAATATGGTGCAAAATGTACCAGCTTCAGCAACATCACCGGCACCAACAATACCATCAATAAGAGCACCAATACCATCAACAATCCATGGCTCAATGTCTCATTCGGTACCTCGAGTATAATCATCATACTACGTATCGTTCTACACCAATCATTTTCGTTCTTCATGGTGATTATGTAGTCTCTAAAGATTTAGGGATTATTCATTCTAATTCTAAAAAGAAAAAAAAAACAAATGAGTTTAATATCATATTAACTCATTAAATCCATGATTACATCTGAAGAAAATATATATGTACATATGTTTTCATAAGGATTGTAATTAAAAATTCTTTTGTACAAAGTGTTAATGGTGAAAATATTTTAACGGGTAGGTAATACCCGAGGAATATTCAGATTTCACATTAATAAGTTACACTGTACATTTTTCCAATCTGTTTCAACAGTCATATACTATCCTACTTACATCCACCGATATACGTATCCGTTCACCAAAGAATAACCATATTCATTCAATTTCATATTTGGATTTTGATTTATCAGAATCCAACAAGTGGCATAATGAAGAAAACATTTGACAAAATAAAATTTGTTAGAAACAAACATATTAACTATGAGAAATTTTGTTAAGAATCCACGCTAACTGTTCCTAGCTAATTGTTCCTAGCTAACAGATTACATTTTATTTATCGCAATTTAATTATCGCAATTTATATTCTCGCAATTTTATTTATCGCCATTTAATTTCTGTTATTTACTTTACGCACTTTATTATTCGTCATTTAAATTTCTGTTATTTATTTTACGCACTTTAAATATCGGGACACGTATACAAGGTTTTGACATATCATATCGACGCATCTATATATATTATTTGGAATCACCATAGACACTCTATATGCAGTAATGATCGAGTTCTCTATACAGGGTTGAGGTTGATTCTATAATAATATATATACTATGAGTTGTGATCGAGTCTGAGATGTATACGGGTCACGACACGTATTAATTAATTCGAATGTTATATATTAAACTATATATGAATTATTGGACTGTCAACTGTGAACTATCGACTGTGGACTAATAACATTGGACAATTAAAATGAATTAAAATATTGAGTATAATATATGAAACTAAACAATTCTTCAAGTTGCCACTTGATTTCCTCTTAAACATCATTTGTATCTTCACGATTATATTCTGCGTTCAAACCTTTCATGATTCTTGAAAACACCTCAATCGAGAGGATGAACCAACCGCACCTCATCTGCGGAAGAAAAGATTGATGCATATAATCATGCACCTGAAAACACTCGGAACCTGAGTAAACGTTTAATACATATCTGAGCTAATTTCTTTAGTGTTATTATTACCCAAAATAACTTGGTAATTCCCTCCAAAGTAGCAAATTTTGTCACAGCTCTAGCAAGTCAACTTCGAATTTTCGTTTGAAACAACCTTATTATAACCTTGATATATATGCATGCTCATTTATTGTTACCAGAGAATCTTTTATATTCCACCATACTACGATCAGCGTTTAATCATCTAAAAACACAATTCTCCTGAAACCACCTCGGATTGATAACCGATGATTCAGATATCGTAGCATTAAATGCAGAGGAAACAGAAAAATGGTAGATGGTCTAAACGGCCAAAAGTTTGATGATAAAGAAAGGAGTGCTAGGAACGCTCGATAGAAAATTGGAACTGAAAAACGGATTGAGCTAACCACGAAGGAGACCAAGGACAAATACAAGGACTATACCCTATATTCAAAGAATCCAGATAATTCTGGATCCGTTGAAATCTTTAGAGAATATCTTGCTCCGAAGTCATGTTAAAATCTTGCGGAAAATCTTTCTCCAGCAACCATCGAACTTAGAAAATCCAAAATATCATCATCAATATCTTCGATATTTCTGAGGATATTTTCATAAATATTCTCGTCCGAAATTATATACCTCCTCGTGCTTCCTGTGTGTCATTATATTAGAAACATTCAATAGAAAATTTAGTACCGAAAAACAGATTATGCGAAACTAGGAAGAAAGCCGTGGATAAATCACAAAGAATAAGTTTGACTTTAAAGAACCCTGATGATTCTGTTTCTGATGAAGTCTTTAGTGAATATCTTGCTCCTTATTTAATCTAAATTCTTGCGAAAGGATTTTCTTCATCAACATTCGATCTCAGAAATTCTGAAAATATCATCATAAATATCTTTGATATTTCCGAGAATGTTTTCATTACAATTCTTATCTGAAATCATTAATCTCTTCGTGCTATCAGTGTTACATCATATAGAAACTGTTAGTTTCTATATTCTGTAAACTTTCGAGTTTAAAATACGAATGTTTTGAAGTAGTGTTGGGAACTGATGCATGAGTTAGTATAATATAATGACACTTGATCAACTTGATTATATTACAGTAAGTCATGCTGAGTTTCTAAATGGGACATGATGATTCACAGATTATAACGTCATCATGTGCCATATTACATGACTCTTACATTTTATCTGATATATAAACATATCAAGAACATATTTTCTTAATAGTTCTATCTTTCCCGAATATTCTGGTAATTTGACGAATCAAGATCGTGTTATTACCATTTCTTTCTTAAAACATTAACTATGTTCATTTCGAAATTCATATCTATGAATTCTGGACCGTTGCTCGCTTTAATAGAGGTCGAGAGGATAATAAAAAGGCAAAGAAATCCAAAATATAAGAGAAAATATAAAGCCCAATGACAACATCAAAATTACAAACCCTGGATATCAGTACATATAGCAATATAAAGACATGGGAGGATTATAAATACAATAATCCCTAGAGCATAATAGAAATAAACAAATTCTTCAGGTGGGAGTTGGAAAAGAAGAACGATCATTGCGATAGTCAGAATAAGAATAAGGATTAGAACCGGATTAAGCATTATTATAATCCTTTGGATATATGAACTGAGAAAGAAGGTATAGAAGTGGTGGAAACTAATGGAACGGAAAAGGTAAATTTATAATGGAAATTTCAGACAGAGTAATCGAGGCAGATCATCGTAATTAATTATAGAGATCTTAATTTTCTTACTCGCCGAAGAATCAAATCTTTTAGATTTTGAAGATTTTCTTTAAATCCCTTGAATTTCGGAATTCAACCAAGATAACGTCGAAAGTTAAGACGCACCTTATTTTCTAAATTCAAACGTTACTACGTCAAAAGTAAGACGAATTTTAAATTTCTCATTTCGCTCTTTTGTAATCACTTCATTCATACGCTTCGAATAATCGAATTGTTTTATCCACACAAAAAAAAACTCAATGATGATAAAAATCTATTTATCAACTCATATTCGTCATGAAAATATTTTTATTATTAGCCATGACCACCTCATTTAAATTTCGGGACGAAATTTCTTTAACGGGTAGGTACTGTGACGACCCGGAAATTTCTGACCAAATTTAAACTTAATCTTTATATGTTTCCGACACGATAAGCAAAGTCTGTAAAGTTGAATCTCAAAATTTTGAACTACTTTCATGTAATCATTTACCCTTTGACTGTGCTCGACGATTCATGAACATTTATGTGTATATAGATATGTATATATATAATATATATAGTTATATTATTGAAAACATTTTTAGTAGGATATGTTAATAACCCGTATAGTTTATTAATTTACAAAATCTTTAAATAATAAATAATAACTATTATATAATAAAGTGGGTTTATAAATATGATAATAGTGGGTGAGATTATAGCAATCAATAAATACTCGGTCAAATAAATTAAATTGATACTTTGAGATCTTTGGTTTTTCGGAAATCTTGGTACGTTTTGCTTCTTATTCATCACACCTGATTAACGTAAATAAATATTTTATAGTTAAGTATTAACTTATATACTCCATAGGATAGAATAGAATAATAAATAATATAAATAAATAAGGTAATACGTACGGTAAAAGGGTCTAAGAGTTTAGATGTGATAAAAGTCAACACCGCTAATTACGGTTGTCGTTTACAAATTATTTTTCAATCACATTCGTTTTGATATTTCCTATCTTACACAGTTTTTTTTTTTTTACTCTTCTTTTAGTATTATTATATTATTAATAATGATTAAGCTAGATTTATGAATACAGAATTATAATTATTATAGATATAGATAGTCCATTACACATTTCTTTTATGGGACCTAGTTGAAGAAAAAAGAGAACGTCGGTAGCAATTAGACAAACAACCAACTTAGATACAGGAAACCAAATACCATCCCGTGAATTAAAGTGGATTAGTGACTTATCACTATTTTTGGGTTTTAGTCTAAACTATCTAATTCTAATCTATCGATATATAGATATACATATATAGATTAGATAACAATGGAACACAGAAAACTATCTCTCTATCTTACTCTTATTTTATCACCAACCATCACTTCAGCCGCCACCACCCTAAACCGCCTGCCACCGGTCACCCTTGAATTCACCACCTTCAAACTTAAACCACCACAAAACTTGATCACCTTTACTACTACCACTCGTGTATCCTGTGCTATCAACATAAACTCGTCAAACAACAAACAAAAACCACCACCATGTCCACCACCATCCGGCTCATACTTACACCATCGGACACCATTATCAGAAAACCACCACCACTCTACCACTGTACCATCACCAACAATACTTTACATTTTTCTTTTATTTTCTTTGTCGTAAAAACAATAAAATGCCGTCATCACTAAACACCATCAACAATCGTCACCTATTTCTCTCTCCCTCCCTCTCTTCATCATTAACCCACTAGAACACCACCTTCACGATAATCACTAACCACTATCGCGTTTTCTTTTTCAGTTTACGGGTCTGTAGGGAATCGAAGACCCATAATAAATGCACCCCTAGTATTCCTGTTTCTGTACAGCAGAAATAAAGTTGATAATATATTAAACATGGAAGATGAGATAAAAAAAACGAAAGATGAGATACATGTATTACGATTTAATGACAATCTATTAACAATATCCTTCTGTTTGCTTTTTAAAAACACTTGTGAGTCCTCTTCTTTCCCTTGGTGGCCAACCACCATTAAACAAACATCTCCACTCACTTTTTCTTTTTGTATGTTGAGCACTACCCTAATTTCAATCTAAATGTCGGTGAGTTTAAATTGATACAAGTGAATGGGATCCAACTAGACAAGCACCTAAAGTTTGTTGACTATCAATTTTATCAAACAAATCACACATATCATTGTGATATTTTTTTTAAGCTGTAAAGTGGCCGATCTTCTTTTGCTTTATTTTTTTTTCCGTTTTGATTAAACAACAATGATGACTATTGATGTGTAGATGATGATGATGAAAATTGGTAAGGGTTGCGGCTGATTAGAACTGAGCAAGCAGACAATTTTTTTTTATATAACGATTAGTTCAATCAGGTTATTTGCACATTTAATAGATTGGGACATTTAAAAATCGTAATGGGGCTTGGTATTGCTGTTGGGCCGTGATTTGGTACTTGGGCCGAGAACATGCAGTTAATGGTTGGGCTTGATTTAAATTGTTGGTTCTAAGGAAAATTTACGGGTTAAATAGTTTTAGTCGGAGATTATAATCAGAAATGTTATCTCAGAGCAGTGGTTAAGTGGGTTGTCAGTTGAGCGAGAGGTCAAGGGTTCGAGCCTGGTCTAGGGCATCTCTTTTTAGACAAAGCTTCTAAGGGTATATACATTTATTATTATTTATCATTTATTATTACTATTATGATTATTGTTATTATTATTATTATTAATATCATTATTATTATCATTATTAGAAAATTTATTATTTTAAGTAACATGATTATTAAGATTATCATCATTTATCAAAATTATTACTTTTATTATCATATATCATATTATTATTATTATTATATGTATTATTTTTATTTTATTTTTTTTAGCATATTTATTATTATTATTATTATTATTATTATTATTATTATTATTATTATTTTTATTATTATTATTATTATTATTATTATTATTATTATTATTATTATTATTACTATTATTTTAGTATCATCATAATTATCTTAACAAACAAAAGATATTTATATACAAATAAAGTTATTATATATATCATAAGTATACCCAATGAACTATTTTAATATAAAAATAACATATATATATATATATATATATATATATATATATATATATATATATATATATATATAATTAAAATAATAAATACATTACTATCTTAAATAAGTAATATATTATATAATTAATATATATAAACGAGTTTGATTATTATTACATGATAATTATATGTGTTAATATATATATAAATGATATAGGTTCGTGAATCCAAGGCCAACCCTATACTTGTTCAATGTCGTCATATGTATTTTTACCACAAAATACATTAGGTGAGTTTCATTTGCCCTTTTTACTCTTTACGTTTTTGGGCTGAGAATACATGCAAATGCTTTATTAACTGTTTTACAATATTTATATGCGTGAGTTTCATTCGCCCTTTTTACTCTTTACATTTTTGGCCTGAGAATACATGCAAATGCTTTATTAACTGTTTTACAATAATTCTATGCGTGAGTTTCATTATTCCCTTTTTAAATGCTTTCGCAATATATATTTTTGGGACTGAGAATACATGCGATGTTTTTATAACTGTTTTACGAAATAGACACGAGTAAATGAAACTACATTCTATGGTTGGATTATTAAATCGAATATGCCCCTTTTTAGTCTGGTAATCTAAGAATTATGGAACAGACACCCTAATTGACGCGAATCCTAAAGATAGATCTATCGGGCCCAACAAGCCCCATCCAAAGTACCGGATGCTTTAGTACTTCGAAATTTATATCATGTTCGAAGGAGGATCCCGGAATGATGGGGATATTCTTATATGCATATTGTGAATGTCGGTTACCAGGTGTTCAATCCATATGAATGATATTTTTGTCTCTATGCATGGGATGTATGTTTATGAGAAATGGAAATATGAAATCTTGTGGTCTATTAAAATTATGAAATGATTATTTATGCTAAACTAATGAACTCACCAACCTTTTGGTTGACACTTTAAAGCATGTTTATTCTCAGGTACGAAAGAAATCTTCCGCTGTGCATTTGCTCATTCTAGAAATATTACTTGGAGTCATTCATGGTCTATTTCAAAAGATGTTGCATTCGATTCATTGAATTTTTCAAGATTATTATTAAGTCAAATATAGTTAGATATATTATGAAATGGTATGCATAATGTCAACTTTCGATGTAATGAAAGATTGTCTTTTAGAAACGAATGCAATGTTTGTAAAATGTATCATATAGAGGTCAAGTACCTCGCGATGTAATTAACTGTTGTGAATCGTTTATAATCAATATGGACTTAGTCCGGATGGATTAGGACGGGTCCTTTCAGTCGTACTTAATTTTTTTATTTGAGCTTTATATGTATCTTTTAAATATCAACATGAGAATTCTATAACGAATCATGTGAATAGTTATTTGTTCAATATGCTACGAAGTATTTATTTTGTTACGTTTATTTTATTAATTAATTTTTGTTTATGTGTTCTTTCCCCTTGGCCCTTTGGGATCTATAATTGTCCTACTACTAAAACCTACAACAATAAATTTAAATTCATTTACAAACAACCTTAATTAAGATTTTTATTTCACGTCACTTCTATACATATTAAAACTTCCACACGGGAAGCTGATATTTGAATGTGTATTATTATTTTTAGATAATATATTTTAATACTATATATGAAGTAATATTATAATTTAGATAATTTAAATATGTAAATCTATATCTATATGCATATATTAAATTATAATTTTTATTTAATTCAATTTAATAAGAAAATGACATTTAAGCATAAACCTTTTAGATTTATATATGAGTGAATTACACCGATCGTCCCTGTGGTTTTTACTTACTTACGGTGGTAGTCCTTTATTCTTAAAAATTATATCAATGGTCCTTGTGGTTTTAAAAAAAATGGCGCTATTCCATATTCAAGTTTCTGTTAAGTAACGTCGTTTAATTAAATCATGTGCTTTGGGTAAAATCGTAAAACACTATGTCTTATGTTATATATATCGAACAGTTCACCCAATATGCTTCTGCAGTTACGATCTAAATTAGGGTTGTTATCAAATTAAGGTTCCTTTATTTCGACCCATCGTTATAATTGAAGCTTATTGATTCAAAAGATGCTTTGTTTTTGTGGAAGGAATGCCATTATTCGAACTTCTACAACTAGCAGTAACCCTGGACTAAAGTTATATACTTTTCAGGTAACAATTGATTTGATTTTGTTAATTTTTATTTCAAAAACTTGATATATTCTTCAATGTGTAGTGGTCTAATTGCTAGTTTTTTCGATGGGCGGATAAAGTGAGGTGCAATTGTGCGTATTTCGTATTATCCGATATGTTGAGAGCTAAAGATTCCGAAATACGAAGGCTGAAGATTGCTTTGTGGATTTTAGTTTTTGCCGTAGTGTTTTTGTTGATATTTTTGTTTTAGTAAAATGTTTATAGTATTAAAACTAATGGTTATAATGTAAGTGGTTGCAAAATTGGATGTTTTGTTGTGTTAATGTTATCATTACTGCCATATGCAGGTTTATGTTATCTAAAATTGACTGTTTTGTTAATGTTATCAAAACTGCAGTATGCAGATTTATATGTCATTCGATTAGTTATGTTTTGTACCAAATTGCAGTCCAATTTTATATGCCATTTGAAGTACATATTTGTACCAAATTGCAGTTTTGTTATTGTGCAAACTTAGCAGTTTTGTTATTGTGCAAAGCAAAGTGAGCCATTAACCAATTTTGTGAGTAGTCTCTACCAAAGCATAGTTACCCAATTCACATTCTGTACCAAAGTAATTTTGTACCCAAGTGGATCAGATGACTAATGTGACCCATGACTAGTGTTGACTATTTTGACCCATATTCCAATTATGTACACAATAACAAAACTGCATCAGATGACTAATGTGACCCATGACCAGTGACTATTGTGACCCAATACTACAGTGACTATTGTGACCCATTTACTAATTCTGTAAAAAAAAAAAAAACTAAAAAAAAAAATAACAAACTGACTAGTCTGACTATTGTGACCCATGACTACAGTGACTATTTTTACCCATTTACTAAAAAAAAAAAAAAAAAAAAAAAACAAACTAGTGTGACTATTGTGACCCATGACTACAGTGACTATTACCCATTTACTAATTTGGTAAAAAAAAAAATAAAACACAAAAAAAAAACAAACTGACTATGTAGACTATTGTGACCCATGACTACAGTGACTATTGTGACCCATTTACTAATTCAGAATAAAACAAAATCCAACATAGTGCATCCAGAATTAAACAAAAATCCAACATAGTTCAACAAGATTCAACATAATCCAAACAAACATAGATCAAGTTAAATCAACAAGATTCAACAATAACTTAGAAAAAAGTAGAAAATAACAATAGCAGACATCCTGAATGAACTTCACTGCATTACATTCTTCCCTTTGTTACCTTGACCACCATACATTGACTGAGATGGGATACCCTGAGATGATTGTTGACTTTCTCTGAATGTAACTCCACTTTCTTGACTTGCTACATTGTTACCACCCATCCAAAAATTGTATCCAAACCTGCTGTTACCACCACCACGTCCAAACATACCACCACCTCTAAACACAACACCACCACTTCCAACACCCATATTACCAAAACCACCACTGCCACCCCTACCACCACTTCCAACACCCATATTACCAAAACCACCACTGCCACCCCTACCACCACTTCCAACACCCATATTACCACCACCACCACCCATATTGCCATTTCCATCCCTAGAGCCTCTTACACCTCCCTTAGCACCACTTCCACCACCACTAACACTACCTCTACCACCACTAGAGAATCTACCACTCCTAGCGCCTCTGCCACTACCTCTAGAGCCTCTACCACCACCCCTAGAGGAACTTCCACTACCCCTTAATGAAATGCTAGCATCACTTTGACCCTTGTATATTTTCTTATTATGAACAAAATTTCCACATGACCCACATTGCACAGATTTAAATTTCCTAGAAAGTTTACCACCTTGAACCATGTCATCTATCTCATCTTCTCCCCTTCTTCTTTGTTTCTTAGATCTTCCAACTAGAGTGTGATGCTTGGGTGCTGTAATAGTAATTGTAGCATTACACTTTTCCGACATGTTCCTTCCATTGATAGGTTTAATTTTATGGCTATAAACATTCTTCCATGTTTCTAGCCTGTAACAACAGCACTAAAAAAGTCTATAAAAAACATTTATTATACAACAAAACTCTAAAAAGGCACATTTCACTGATCAATCAAACATATATCTTAAACAGAAAAATTACATTTATCATTGATCAAATGCATATCTAATTCATATGAAAAACACTAAAACATAAAAAGAGACGCGATGAATGATAAACATATAAGATGAATGATGAATGAAAAATTACTAGAAAACGTATCAGGAACAGAATCAGCAGCTGATTCAGTAGACGAATTCGTAATAACATGAACTGCAAAAAAAAAAAAAAAAAAAAAAAAAACCAACGACGTATATCAATTAAACCTAATTTTAAACATAAACTAATTTAAGTAAAACAAAAAAAGAGGATACGAATGAACGTAACCATCAGATTGAGCAATTGAAGTTGAATCTGCAATTGAAGTTGAATCCATGAGTATATGTGATGATGAAGACGATGAATATTGATGATGAATACAGAGATCAAAAGTAACAGAAATATGTACTAAAATTAGAAATTACAAAATTAAGAATGAACGATTGAAATTGAATCTACGATTGAAGTTGAATCGATGAATATATGTTGAAGATTAATGATGAAGATGATGAATATTGATGACGAAGAGAGAGAACGAACAGAAGAGGAATGAACGAGGCGAAAAGATAAAATATACCGAAATTAAAAATGTGAAATTCCAAAAATACCCCTCCGCGTTTTTCCAGTATAAATTGAATTTTTTATTAAAAATATGAAATGTGAGGCCCATATTCACTTATCCAGTTTGTACCCCATTTAGTGCTTATCCATGGATTGGTCCACTATATATATATATATATATATATATATATATATATATATATATATATATATATATATATATATATATATATATATATATATATATATATATATATATATACTAGGTTTTAGAGTCTGTGCGTTGCACGAGTGTGTAAAAAGCGGTAAAATTCTTAACATATTATATCATTAAGGTATGTAAATAGCAAAAATAAATAAAACATTAGAGTATGTGCGTTGCACATGTAGGTAAAATAATCGTGCAAAATTAATTTTTTTTTTCAAATAATTATACTTTTGAGTACAAAAGCCCGTGGTGTTGACAAACTTTAAAAGTTCTTTTGATTTTAAGTGCCCGTGGTATTGGCAAATTTTAAAAGTAGTTTTTGGTGGTGTTACTAACTTAACATCTACAAATATTTTTTTTAATTGTCATGATTAATATCTTTTTAATTATATATAAATTATATACTGCAGAGGAGTACATAATATTTAAAAAAAATATGAGTCCATTGAAAATTTGTTATGAAATGTACCACATGAAAACACGTTATTAAAGTCTAAGTTATATTTGTTCCATGATATCATTATATAATAACTCTTGTATAAAGCATATATATCTCACATGTCATTATATTATATTGAATATTAATATTAATTATACAATATAAATAATTACAATATTTAGAATGTAGATGTTGATTATTTTATTGGAATGATAAAAATCTCGCACACAAATTTATATTTGAATGCAATTTATATGATACAAAAATAATATATTACTCTGTAATAATTATGTTTTACAGTGCCGTATAGTACATCAGTATAAGACTTAATTGATTGTGTATATAACAAAATGGTTGTGTATATAATCAACTTTTTTTTTTGCCTGTCGACAATTCTAAGTTGTCGTACTTAATTTTTTTATTTGAACTTTATATGTATCTTTTAAATATCAACATGAGAATTCTATAACGAATCATGTGAATAGTTATTTGTTCAATATGCTACGGAGTATTTATTTTGTTACGTTTATTTTATTAATTAATTTTTGTTTATGTGTTCTTTCCCCTTGGCCCTTTGGGATCTATAATTGTCCTACTACTAAAACCTACAACAATAAATTTAAATTCATTTACAAACAACCTTAATTAAGATTTTTATTTCACGTCACTTCTATACATATTAAAACTTCCATACGGGAAGCTGATATTTGAATGTGTATTATTATTTTTGGATAATATATTTTAATACTATATATGAAGTAATATTATAATTTAGATAATCTAAATATGTAAATCTATATCTATATGCATATATTAAATTATAATTAATATTTAATTCAATTTGATAAGAAAATGACATTTAAGCATAAAACTTTTAGATTTATATATGAGCAAATTACACCGATCGTCCCTGTGGTTTTTACTTAATTACGGTGGTAGTCCTTTATTCTTAAAAATTATATCAATGGTCCTTGTGGTTTTAAAAAAAAATGGCGCTAGTCCATATTCAAGTTTCTGTTAAGTAACGTCGTTTAATTAAATCGTGTGCTTTGGGTAAAATCGTAAAACACTATGTCTTATGTTATATATATCGAACAGTTCACCCAATATGCTTCTGTAGTTACGATCTAAATTAGGGTTGTTATCAAATTAGGGTTCCTTTATTTCGACCATCGTTATAATTGAAGCTTATTGATTCAAAAGATGCTTTGTTTTTGTGGAAGGAATGCCATTATTCGAACTTCTACAACTAGCAGCAACCCTGGACGAAAGTTTTATACTTGTCAGGTAACAATTGATTTGATTTTGTTAATTTTTATTTCAAAAACTTGATATATTCTTCAATGTGTAGTGGTCTAATTGCTAGTTTTTTCGATGGACGAATCAAGTGAGGTGCAATTGTGCGTATTCCGTATTATTCGATATGTTGAGAGCTAAAGATTTCGAAATTCGAAGGCTGAAGATTGCTTTGTGGATTTTAGTTTTTGCCATAGTGTTTTTGTTAATATTTTAGTTTTAGTAAAATGTTTGTAGTATTAAAACTAATGGTTATAATGTAAGCTGTTGCAAAATTGGATGTTTTGTTGTGTTAATGTTATCATTACTGCCATATGCAGGTTTATGTTATCTAAAATTGGCTGTTTTGTTAATGTTATCGAAACTGCAGTATGCAGATTTATATGTCATTCGATTAGTTATGTTTTGTACCAAATTGTAGTCCAATTTTATATGCCATTTGAAGTACATATTTGTACCAAATTGCAGTTTTGTTATTGTGCAAACTTAGCATTTTTGTTATTGTGCAAAGCAAAGTGAGCCATTAACCAATTTTGTGAGTAGTCTCTACCAAAGCATAGTTACCCAATTCACATTCTGTACCAAAGTAATTTTGTACCCAAGTGGATCAGATGACTAATGTGACCCATGACTAGCGTTGACTATTTTGACCCATATTCCAATTATGTACACAGTAACAAAACTGCATCAGATGACTAATGTGACCCATGACCAGTGACTATTGTGACCCAATACTACAGTGACTATTGTGACCCATTTACTAATTCTGTAAAAAAAAACTAAAAAAAAATAACAAACTGACTAGTCTGACTATTGTGACCCATGACTACAGTGACTATTTTTACCCATTTACTAATTCTGAAAAAAAAAAAAAAAAAAACTAGTGTGACTATTGTGACTCATGACTACAGTGACTATTACCCATTTACTAATTTGGTAAAAAAAATAAAACACAAAAAAAAAACAAACTGACTATGTAGACTATTGTGACCCATGACTACAGTGACTATTGTGACCCATTTACTAATTCAGAATAAAACAAAATCCAACGTAGTGCATCCAGAATTAAACAAAATCCAACATAGTTCAACAAGATTCAACATAATCCAAACAAACATAGATCAAGTTAAATCAACAAGATTCAACAATAACTTAGAAAAAAGTAGAAAATAACAATAGCAGACATCCTGGATGAACTTCACTGCATTACATTCTTCCCTTTGTTACCTTGACCACCATACATTGACTGAGATGGGATGCCCTGAGATGATTGTTGACTTTCTCTGAATGTAACTCCACTTTCTTGACTTGCTACATTGTTACCACCCATCCAAAAATTGTATCCAAACCTGCTGTTACCACCACCACGTCCAAACATACCACTACCTCTAAACACAACACCACCACTGTCACCCCTTCCACCACTTCCAACACCCATATTACCAAAACCACCACTGCCACCCCTACCACCACTTCCAACACCCATATTACCAAAACCACCACTGCCACCCCTACCACCACTTCCAACACGCATATTACCACCACCACCACCCATATTGCCATTTCCATCCCTAGGGCCTCTTACACCTCCTTTAGCACCACTTCCACCACCCCTAACACTACCTCTACCACCCCTAGAGCCTCTACCACCCCTAGAACCTCTGCCACTACCTCTAGAGCCTCTACCACCACCCCTAGAGGAACTTCCACTACCCCTTAATGAAATGCTAGCATCACTTTGACCCTTGCATATTTTCTTATTATGAACAAAATTTCCACATGACCCACATTGCACAGATTTAAATTTCCTAGAAAGTTTACCACCTTGAACCATGTCATCTATCTCATTTTCTCCCATTCTTCTTTATTTCTTAGGTCTTCCAACTGGAGTGTGATGCTTGGGTGCTGTAATAGTAATTGTAGCATTACACTTTTCCCACATGTTCCTTCCGTTGATAGGTTTAATTTTATGGCTATAAACATTCTTCCATGTTTCTAGCCAGTAACATGGATGAACCCAAGATTCTTCAGGTCCTGGATTTAATCTATTATCAGCCATATCTCTGATGGTACGCACAACATGCTTGCAAGGCATCCCTGTCAATTCCCACTTTTTACAACTACAAACTCTTTGAGTTACATCAACCACACATTGATCTCCCCATGGTCCACTAACCTGGTATTGACTACCTCCATTCCACACAATAGTATATTGGGTTGCTTGTGTTTTGATAACATTAAATAACCTGGTTGCTGCTGGTGTTAATGGTCCTTCAAATTTCTCTATCTTTGATTGAACATTAGCAATCCTCTTCATTAAGTACTCACACACATAGTCCAAAGCAGTGATAATTGGCTTATCTCTTGCAGCTCTCAATTCTTTGTTAAACACTTCACATAAATTATTTACCAGCAAATCCAAATGAGCTCTACCTGTTTGTTTAAAAACTACTAAATTAGTAGACTAATTTAAACAGTTAAAAACTACAATATGCATTTAACATGTATAATGTTCAATTACCTGTAAAATGAGATCTAGACCAATTATGGGGTGGAATGAGACACAACCATTCATATGCTCCAATGTTAAACTGCCTCATCTCTTGCATAGCACCTTCAAATTCTATAACAGTGGTTGCACTAGCTGACTTCCATAAGATTTTTTTATATTCTTCACCCCTATAAGTCTTTTTAAAATTCTGATGAATGTGTCTAACATAATATCTATGCTCAGCACATGGGAAAACACTTGCAATAGCAGGAAGAATCCCCTATCAACAATTAAAATATCAAGACATTAAGTAAATACTATAGTCAAAGAAAATAATAATGTACATACTATAGTCAAAGAAAGGTAATACCTTTTGTCTATATGTTATAAAAGTGAAGTTGGAATTCTCAACCAAACCCAAATCAGCCCCTAAGCATAATAAAAACCATTTCCAAGACTCTGTGTTTTCAGCTTCAACTATGGCATAAGCTAAAGGGTATATGCCATTGTTTGAGTCAACACCCACAGCAGTAAGTAACTGACCTGGAAATTGACCTTTCGTAAATGCACCATCTAAGCCCAGAATCTGCCTCATACACAACCTAAAATCTTCCCTTAGTGGCCCCAAGTAGACATATATTCTTTTGAATTGTCTTGAATCAGAAGTAGCACTATGCAAATGTTCCAGATCAATTTTAATAGTTGTACCTGGATTCTTAGAAATTAACTTACCACAATAATCTCTTAGTAACCCATAAAGTTGTTTGTAATCACCTCTAATACATTTTAGTGCTTTCTGTTTTGCATAATAAGTCTTTCGAAGACTAATTTTCACTCCATACTTCTTCTCTAATTCTTCTTTTAAAGCTTGTGTTGGTATGTCAGGATTACCCTCAATTTGTTGCATAATCTCATTAGCCAAATAAACAGATGAACATTGATTGATAATTCTGGATTGTTGACACTTATGTTTATTATTGAATGTTTTAACCATCCAAGTCTCACCAAATTGTAACTTACTGACTTGCAACACCCAAGGACATTTGTCAGATTTCTCTGCTCCATCACATTGTGATGACCTGGAAAATTTTAACTAATTTTAAACCTAACTCTCAATATGATTTAATATTTTTGACACGATATGCAAAGTCTGTTAGGTTGAGTCTCAAAAATTTTGAAATGTTTCATATATTCATTTGACCTTCGACTATTCCCAACGATTCACGAACCACTATCTGTAAATAAATACATATATATTTATATATATATATATATATATATATATATATATATATATATATATATATATATATATATATATATATATATATATATATATATATATATATATATGATTTAATTTATTTGTGTAAATAAAATAATATATTATATATATATATATATATATATATATATATATATATATATATATATATATATATATATAAAGTATATTGATCCAAAAATGAGTTATATAAATTTTAGGCTTATTAAAAATATATTTAGAAGCTAATTAATAAATTTTAACATTTTTTATATTTTACCCAGGATCGAGCGTTGACAACTGAGTTAATTTTTATTTAATATTAATGACCAAATTTTATACCATAATTACTAAAATAAAAAAAGATAATTACTGTAAAAATTTGGGATTTTTCCGAAACATTTTTATCCGCCACTGAATTAACAACGGAGCGCGATTTTGCATTCCGTGAAAACTGTCGGTAGAAATTGACAAAAGAAGGTGGATGATATTTTTTCTTTTTCCTTACACGTTGTTAACATGAATTATTATTATAATAATATAATAATTAGTGGCGGTTTACTGTAATTGTTATTCTTGCATCCTTACACTTATTATTTATATATATGTATGTTGCTATTATATCCCATCCATAACCACATTAGTGTTGGTCCTCTGCAACGCCCAAATACATCACAACTCATCATCTTTTTCATATTGCTACTACTTATATTACTTTATTTTCAGAACTCTGCTATTCAAGCATGATTCCCAACTATTATCTTGTTTCTGTCCATCACTAAAGCCATCACAAAATACCACCATCTTCATCACCTTCATCATTATCGGTCACCAAGCATCATCACTACAACCTACAACCTTCTTGTTGGTAGATGAACCTTCTACTATTCCGGTCACTAAACCAACACTGCCCTATATGCTTCTACTGCGGATAACAACCATCATGATCTAATATTCGACTAAAACAAAACACCATAACCCCCACTTATTCTTACTACCGTTCAATTTACACCCACCACCATTTTCTATTTTGTTTCTTTTCTTTCCTTTTAAACACCACAGAACGCCACCATCATCAAACGAAACCATCATCAAACTACAACTCGTTCCCACTTTGGTGTGTTCCTGTCTTTGTTCGTAACCCACCTGCTACTATCAACTTGTTTCCACTTTTGTTTGTTCGAAAATCACCACAAACCTCCAGATCACAACCCCCACTAACCACCAGACTGCTACCCGCCGTTTGTATTGCTTATTCACTGTTGTTAGTCGAAAACCCACTTCAATTAACTTGATACTACTGCTATTCGATCACCCTAAACCACCATCTTCAACCTTGAACATACACCATAAACGAATCGTTGTTACGCTGATATGTTTATGTTTTTCTGTCACCTTAAACCGCCATCGTAATGTGCTGCAAACTGTTTCGTTTCAGCTCATGAAACCTACTGTTTTGCTGCTACGATTTACTATTTGAAGTATATATAATTACTGCAACTTTCTGTTTCTATTTGTTATCAAAACCAAAACCCATTTGCTCTAGTTTTTAATATTTAATAACTGTTACTTTTTGATGGTCGTTTTCTAATTGTTCGACCCATGAAACCATCACTAACCTGCAATAATCTTTCTGTTTTACATCGCACCATCATAACCCATGCCACCGCCACCATTGAACCATCTCCATCACCAAACCATCACCCAATTCGATATTTTTTTTTCCTTTTTCCTGTTTCCCTTCGAAACCACCACCGTTAACACCAACCAAGCTATTGTTGCACCTGCGTGGTTCTATTCAGCTGAAGAAGAAAATGAATCGTGTTGGTAGTGATGATAAACAGTAAAAACACGATGATAATGACTTGATGGTGATGAGAATAAGCATGATAGGCTGCTGTGTGATGTTTCTGTAAACAATCATAACGTAACCCTTTGATGTTAAACAGATCGTCTATATATTTTGAAGCTGCTATCCGATTCCTTTTAAACATCAACGACACCCCATGATTTTATTTGGGCTTCAAAAAGTAACTAGGCCTTAATTAAACTAAATATTGCTAATTGGGTTTCTGTAAAACTTGGGCTTAGGAAACTGCTGTTGGGCCGAGATCAAATTATATGTTGGGCCGAGACCATTATATTTTGTTGGGCCAAAAGAAACTAGTTATATATAAATGGTATACAGGTTATATCAGAAAAGAAAGGTAGAGTAGACGGTATGGGCGTGTTGTCGCGTTTTGAGAGGTCGTAGGTTCAAACCTTGGTGGAGGCGTTTATTTCTTTTTAAGGGTTGTTACAATGAGGTAGCTATTTTATTATTTCTATTATTATTATTACTACTATTATTTATTATTATTATTATTATTAGTATTGTTATTATTATTAATTATTGTTGTTATATGATTAATATTATTATCATTAATAAGTATATCATTAATAAGTATTAGCATTAGGTATTATAAGTATTATTATCATTAATATCATTATTATTATTAAAATAAGTATTATTAGTATTAATATCATTATTAGAAAAAAAAATTTATATAGTTATTATTATTACTACCCTTATTATTATCATTTTTATTATTAAAAATATTAAAATTATCATTTTTATTATTGTTATCACTTTTATTATTATCATTATTAGAAAAATTATTATTTTTATAGTTATTATAGTTATTATATTACTACTCTTATTATCATTATTATCATTTTTCTTAAAATTTATATTATTATTAAAACTATCATTTAGATTATTAGTAGTATCAATATTATTATTATTATTATTATTATTATTATTATTATTATTATTATTATTATTATTATTATTATTATTATTATTATTATTATTATTATCATAAAAAGATACAAGTTGTTATTTATTACTATTGATATTATTTTACCAAATTGATATTGCTCAATTAATGCATATTCTTAGTCGCAATATCAGTCCCAAATGTTATGATTTTATGTGTATTCGAGTAGTTTTCAGGTTTGTAATTAGTTAAAATGTCCAAAGCATCGAATGAAATGTTATTATGGATTTTCAATGATATAAAGATCAAAATGAAGATAAAATGAAGATTTCTAATGAGCAACAAAAGACTACAACATCGCGCTTCAAGACTACAAGTTAAAATGATCGAAATCACGAAATCAGCGCGCCTGCACGAAAAAAATCATAACTAAATCATACGGACTCGAAAAAAGGCGAATCAGGTGTCCAGACGTCCGTAACTCAAAAATATACGACTTTCATGTATATACCTTACTCGAAACGCGTACACATCTATGCAAAACGCGTACGTTTTGGACGAGATTCAGATTAGAGTTCACATGGGATGGCTGCTTTTATATAAAATATAAATTCTTTAACAACAATTACAGCAAAAAGGGTATGTCACCAGCATTTATTCCCTCACCTACCACTACTCAGTTTTAGATATAATAGAGAGTACGTACAGTATCAAAACAAGGGAGGAAGTAGTAGTAGTTTAGGACATAGAGGGATACATAACAAATAAATATTTTCACTAGTGTTCTTGTTTATTTTCAAGTACTCGTATCATTTTTATTTCAGTTCCAATTAATTTCAAGTGTCAAGATTAGGATAGTTTTATTATTAAGGGGTGTATTATTCGTGATTAAGGGTATTGTTGTGCGAGTACAAGGGTGCTTTCATTTCCAATTTCTACCATTTGTAATCATTAAATTGAAGACCTTTTGTAAGTTTGTTACTTTCATTTTTTTTATTGTCATTGTTACTTATTATTATGTTTATGTTTATGTATTTTTATTTTTACTCCCGTATCATTATCATGATTAGTTAGTAAATTCCAATAGTGTTCGCATAGATGTAGATTCCATTAAAATTATCGTTATCAATTTATTATTATTATGTTTATATTTTTATGATTACCCTAGTATAATGAGTAGCTAATTTCCCTAGTGTTCACTTAGACGTAGAGCCCCTAGTAAAATGGATTGTTACCTTTTGTAAAAGTAAAAATGTAACTCTAGTATTTTTAATATTGAGCCTAATTAAAAGAACCATTATTATGTACTTGGATATTTAACCCCTGTCACTTAATTTATTAGATTAAAATAACGAAAGTTATTTTTATTTATATAAATTAAGCTTCAACATTTAAAAGTGATTTAGACGAAATCATGAATAATTTACTAACACTAAATTAGGAATAAGGTTCGGTGGTTTGGGTAATATCATTAGCTACATAAAAGTGAAATTGTAAAAAGGGAAACCGTTATGATTTGGGTTTTGGCGAAAGTCAAAACTGGGTTGGGTCTCAATTTAAATACTTAGGAACTAGTAACTATCTAAATAAAATCAAATGAAAATTAGATTTAATTTAGTTAGTCGAAACTTTATACTTATTCGAAAGAAAAATATAAGTTTTATACTAAACATTTTAATACGAGCTTAAAACTTAAAACAATCCATGGATCTAGAGGAGACACATTTAAGTAAACACTCCCATTTATATATATTGTAAAATTATTATTATTATTATTATTATTATTAATTACGTATTATCATTATTATATACTAAAAATATAAAAATATAAATCAATGAACTTCGGTTGAACCAGACTGTTTTGTCACATCGAATAAACCATACGCGGATCGCGTATAGTTTCACACGAACCGCGTATATTTAAAAGTATACGCGAAACGCGTATATACGTACACGAAACGCGTAAGTGTAGATACAGTACTTTACGATTTTAGTTTAAATTTCAAGTTTTAATTAAATCTTTTTATTATTACTTCCCTTTTCTACTAGATTAACTATCGGTAATTTAATCTCTTGAACTCCATTCTCCCTGTGGAACGAACCGGATTTACCAACAAACTAAACTACACGGATAGGACTAGTTGCCTATATATGTTGAAACCAACCTAAATTCATTAAAACACCATATATACAATAAAACAATTCGTGTAACAAAATAACTCAAATCCGTTCATAAATAAAGGTACTGTTTCAACGCATCAACTTTTTGGCACCGCTGCCGGGGAGAAATTGTTCATTCAGGAATTTAATTACTTTTAGTTATTTGATCCTTTCGTCAGGATTTATTTTCCTACGAAAGTTTTGTTTTATTTTTCTCTTTGTTCTTTTTAAATTTCAACTAGGTTCCAGTCATACTGTAATATGGATGATTTTGAGAATATGACCATGGAAAATCTTTTTAATGCCCAACAATTTAATCAATACTCTCAAATAAGTTTTGATGATAATTGGTGCGATTCATCTATCTTTAATAGGGTTGAAACTACATATATTTGTGAAATTTGTGGAGGTTATCATTTGACTTGGGAATGTGATTATCATATTTCCATGGATCAATTGGAGAGTTATGAACCCATGAACTATATATGGAATGAATATCAAGAGAATAACTCGAATCCAGATTTTTATTATCCAAACCAACCTTATTACGATTCCCCACAAAATTATCAACAATGCCAATTTTCTAACCAAATGCCACAAAATTTTCAACAAACTCAAAATGAAGAAAATTACTCGTATGATTTACAAAATATTATGATGAGTTTTATTGAAAGTCAAACCGAAACTAGGGATGTACTAAATCAACAATGGCAACAAAATCAAACATCTATTCAAAATCTAAAAAGAGAAATGGATCATTTGTTTACTATTCTTTCGGAAAGACAATTGGATGATTCATTAGTTGAGTCTCCATTTTATTATCCTAACCCTATTTTACAGGTTTCAAACGACCAAACAATTAATGAGGAGGACGAGGTGCAAATTGAAATTGTAAAAATTAATTCACATAACCCTCCGGAATTAAAAGAATATGAAATCTCTATGAAAAACATAAATGAACGTGGGGTAAATGGAAAAAAATGATGAGCATTATGATTCTGAGGTCGAAGTGGTAGAACCAGTTAATCATACGCCAGAGATCTTTTCCTGTCATACTAATCCGCTTTGGTATAATGATGAGGAAAATGAGGGTGTTACAACCGAGATCTTTACAGTTTATAATAATCCACTCGCGTATAATTGTGATAATAAGGAGGTGGAATTGATGAAGTCGTCAGAAAACATTGAGGATGAAAAGTTTAATATATTAGAACCACTTGAGAAGTCACCTTCTCATGTGGAATTCGTATATCCTCATGAGGTTAACATTTGGAATATCTTAAAAAATGATCTATTTGGGCAGGATCCACCTAGGAGAATAAAATTTTTATTGCAAGCCGCACTTAGAGAAGTGTTGTGTGTTGACTCTCGGGTTGGGTATTCCTTTTTCATCAAACCGAAAAAGGATTTATCTGATATATTATATACCATCCGAGATGTAAATGAATGGCTCACTTTTCTAATTCGTGGAACTTTCTCCACTGATTTTATATGTCGTTCGATAAATATAGAGAAATTTGACCCAGCTAGGCAATAAAGTGCGGGGTCGAGTCGAGAAAACGACTTGTTGAAAAAAATCATGTTTTGTGTGCCTTTTATTCATTATGTGATTTATAATATTAAAAGTAAAAAAAATAGAGTGCATTTAATTCTTATTAAATTTGTGTGATTTTTAAAAAATCTAAAAAAATATATTTTTTTAATACATTAAATTTTAAAAATTAAATTTTAAAATTTATGAACGGATAAAGATTAGGCATAATAGCCGAAATTTCCGTTACCTAAAAGAAACATAAATTTTATAAAGGATATTTTAAAATTCTAATTACTTACAGTTATATAATAATAATAATAATAATAATAATAATAATAATAATAATAATAATAATAATAATAATAATAATAATAATAATAATAATAATAATAATAATAATAATTTTTTTTATGGTGTGTTTTTAATTTATTATGCTTTTGTTTAAAAAAGACACAAAATTTTTAAGTGTGGGGTAAAAAATTTTGTACTATAAATGTACAACCCCATCTTGTGTGTGATTAACATGGTTGTTTGACAGGTACTTACGATGATGATGCATTCAACATAACGAAACACCAAATTTATATTGTGATATAAGGATTGAATATGTTCATACGATAAGCATTTTACGATCTCCAATTTTTAACTAAGGAAGTTCTAACTACCTTTACATTTTTTTTGTCCTCTCAAATTTATATTTTTTTATCTGATTTTTTGTAATGAGGGCATTGCAAAATCTTAAGTGTGGGGTGGGGATATAAATTCTCGAGAACTTAGAATTTGGTCATTTTTACGAAAAATTTTGAAATTTTTTTAACAAATATACATCAGTTATTTGATTAAAACATATAAAATGAAAACCAAGTATAAAGGAATTTATAAACCCATATGTTTAGAACCATTTATCACATGTTTCTATGAAGTTTATTGCAGTTATCATTGCTTTGGAATGTATAAACCTGAATATCTCATTAAGGAAGTAAAAGTCTTCCAAAATGACACACTTGCTAACTTATGTTAGAAGATGTAGTCCAGAACAGCTGTAGGTTGACGAAAAATCTTGAAAAGTCATCTCTATCTTCGGCTGAAAATCCACCTCACCTCAGCATCAAACAGGGTTTTTGGTGGTCAGACTTATCCTAACCATGAGATGGATCTGTCTCGTACAATGGGGGGCACATTGCAAATTAGCTTTTAAGACTAATGAATCTAATCCCTAGATGGATGATCTCCGTAAAGATCAACCGCATTTATGTTTGACCGCGGTCAACATATATATGCCATAACAAATTGAGGTGTGCAAACTCATGGTTCACCGATGATATTTGGACACGATATAATTTTACTCTAAAACTTGTGCTATTTTATAAATTATATTGTGTAAAACCATTTTTAGGACATTCGATTTCAAGTTCCATGATACTTTAATTATGGGGGTGGATAGCTTGCTAATCGCCGACTAAGACTAACATTTTCAGTTACCCTCGACCGGAATTTGAGGTTAAAAATTGGAAAACGTGTCTAGTGTAAAAACTAGCATGACATTTTATAAAATCATAAAACGTTTTCACAAGGTCCAATTTTCCCTAAGGATCCAAATTTTTAGACCTCAGTCACGAATCTCAAACTTTGTTTCTGTTGGCAGAATTTCATTTCGTGTGGTGTGCGTGTGATCTAGTAAATACTGTGTTGTGTAATATATTTCACATAGCGTGTGTTTTTCATTTCGTGTGTGTGTGCGTGTGATTAATAAATTGATATGGAAAATTGTGTAGTATTCCGAGTCTATTAAAAAGTTGTTATTGCTTGAGGACAAGCAACGTTCAAGTGTGGGGTAATTTGATATTGCTCAATTAATGCATATTCTTAGTCGCAATATCAGTCCCAAATGTTATGATTTTATGTGTATTCGAGTAGTTTTTAGGTTTGTAATTAGTTAAAATGTCCAAAGCGTCGAATGAAATGTTATTATGGATTTTCAATGATATAAAGATCAAAATGAAGATAAAATGAAGATTTCTAATGAGCAACAAAAGACTACAACATCGCGCTTCAAGACTACAAGTTAAAATGATCAAAATCACGAAATCAGCGCGCCTGCACGAAAAAAATCATAACTAAATCATACGGACTCGAAAAAAGGCGAATCAGGTGTCCAGACGTCCGTAACTCAAAAATCTACAACTTTCATGTATATACCTTACACGAAACGCGTACACATCTACCCGAAACGCGTACGTTTTGGACGAGATTCAGATTAGAGTTCACATGGGATGGCTGCTTTTACATAAAATATAAATTCTTTAACAACAATTACAGCAAAAAGGGTATGTCACCAGAATTTATTCCCTCACCTACCACTACTCAGTTTTGGATATAATAGAGAGTACGTACAATATCAAAACAAGGGAGGAAGTAGTAGTAGTTTAGGACATAGAGGGATACATAACAAATAAATATTTTCACTAGTGTTCTTGTTTATTTTCAAGTACTCGTATCATTTTTATTTCAGTTCCAATTAATTTCAAGTGTCAAGATTAGGATAGTTTTATTATTAAGGGGTGTATTGTTCGTGATTAAGGGTATTGTTGTGCGAGTGCAAGGGTGCTTTCATTTCCAATTTCTTCCATTTGTAATCATTAAATTGAAGACCTTTTGTAAGTTTGTTACTTTCATTTTTTTTATTGTCATTGTTACTTATTATTATGTTTATGTTTATGTATTTTTATTTTTACTCTCGTATCATTATCATGATTAGTTAGTAAATTCCAATAGTGTTCGCTTAGATGTAGATTCCATTAAAATTATCGTTATCAATTTATTATTATTATGTTTATATTTTTATGTTTACCCTAGTATAATGAGTAGCTAATTTCCCTAGTATTCACTTAGACGTAGAGCCCCTAGTGAAATGGATTGTTACCTTTTGTAAAAGTAAAAATGTAACTCTAGTATTTTTAACATTGAGCCTAATTAAAAGAACCATTATTATGTACTTGGATATTTAACCCCTGTCACTTAATTTATTAGATTAAAATAACGAAAGTTATTTTTATTTATATAAATTAAGCTTCAACATTTAAAAGTGATTTAGACAAACTCATGAATAATTTACTAACACTAAATTAGGAATAAGGTTCGGTGGTTTGGGTAATATCATTAGCTACATAAAAGTGAAATTGTAAAAAGGGAAACCGTTATGATTTGGGTTTTGGCGAAAGTCAAAACTGGGTTGGGTCTCAATTTAAATACTTAGGAACTAGTAACTATCTAAATAAAATCAAATAAAAATTAGATTTAATTTAGTTAGTCGAAACTTTATAATTATTCGAAAGAAAAATATAAGTTTTATACTAAACATTTTAATACGAGCTTAAAACTTAAAACAATCCATGGATCTAGAGGAGACACATTTAAGTAAACACTCCCATTTATATATATTGTAAAATTATTATTATTATTATTATTATTATTATTATTATTATTATTATTATTATTATTATTATTATTATTATTATTATTATTATTATTATTATTATTATTATTAATTACGTATTATTATTATTATTATATACTAAAAATATAAAAATATAAATCAATGAACTTCGGTTGAACCAGACTGTTTTGTCACATCGAATAAACCATACGCGGATCGCGTATAGTTTCACACGAACCGCGTATATTTAAAAGTATACGTGAAACGCGTATATACGTACACGAAACGCGTAAGTGTAGATACAGTACTGTTACAATTTTAGTTTAAATTCCAAGTTTTAATTAAATCTTTTTATTATTACTTCCCTTTTCTACTAGATTAACTATCGGTAATTTAATCTCTTGAACTCCATTCTCCCTGTGGAACGAACCGGATTTACCAACAAACTAAACTACACGGATAGGACTAGTTGCCTATATATGTTTGAAACCAACCTAAATTCATTAAAACACCATATATACAATAAAACAATTCGTGTAACAAAATAACTCAAATCCGTTCATAAATAAAGGTGCTGTTTCAACGCATCACAAATAAATAACTATATAAGAATATATTTAATACATATCACATAACAACATTAATATTTTCATAATAAATACTAAGTATTTATCTAAAGTATATAAAATAAATATAGTTAATTAAGTTATTAATAAAACATATAATCTATTAATATAGCAATTATATCACTAATAGTAAATAAATTTGTTTGATTATGATTATACATGTTAATATATATAATTGATATAGGTTCGTGAATCCGAGGCCAACCCTGCATTGTTCAATTCCGTCGTATGCATATTTTTACTACAAAATATCGTATCGTGAGTTCATTTGATTCCCTTTTACACTTTATATTTTTGGGACTGAGAATACATGCGCTGTTTTTACAACTGTTTTATTTAATGCCTTTGAAATCTATATTTTTTTTGGACTGAGAATACATGAGATGCTTTTATAAATGTTTGACGAGATAAACACAAGCAAAACATTCCTCGAATGAATTATTATACAGACAGAAGTTCCGTTGATTATTATTGAATTAGTTGGACGTTATAATTGCCACTAATTGATGTGAATATTTCCCCCTGATTATTATAGCTTGGTAACCTAAGAATTAGGAAACGGGTATGGCCCCTAATTCACGTGAATCCTAAAGGTAGCTACCAGGTTTAAAACCCCCACCCAGAATGTTTACTAGACGGAAGAGCTAGTGGGCTTGGTGTTTAGTACTTCGAGATTTATATATTATACAGATGAGATGTTCTATTTTGGAAATATTATTGATGCACATTATATGTTAAGGTCGGTTACCAAGCCAAGCAAAGAAAGCAAAGTGAATGTTATATATTGAGAGAATGATTTTATACACAGATTATGTGTATGTTATTTTGTACACGAGAAAGGTGTACTGTATTTAAAAGAAATCGCATGTATATTACAGGTGGGTATAGGATTGGAGCCCATTTGTACCATGCACATTTAAATCTTGTGGTCTATTAAAATTATAAATTTTATTGTTTTATGATAAACTTATGAACTCACCAACCTTTTGGTTGACACTTTAAAGCATGTTTATTCTCAAGTATGAAAGAAATCTTCCGCTGTGCATTTGCTCTTTTTAGAGATATTACTTGGAGTCATTCATGACATATTTCAAAAGATGTTGCATTCGAGTCGTTGAGTTCATCAAGATTATTATTAGGTCAATTATAGTTGGATATATTATGAAATGGTATGCATGCCGTCAACTTTCGATGTAAAAAAATTTTGTCTTTTAAAAACGAATGCAATGTTTATAAAATATATCATATAGAGGTCAAATATCTCTCAATGAAATCAATTATTATGTAACGTTTATAATCGATATGAACGGGGCATTTCACACATGACTCAACAGACTTTCCTAACTCAATGTTTGTGCCAAGACAAACAATTCTAACTCTTTCCAAATCATTTTTAACAATTTTCAACTCCCTTCTAGTTTCAACTGCTATCTTGTTTACTAAATCTTTCACTTCTCTTGAGGTTCCAAATGTTTGACCAAGATAAAAATGTGTCTTTGGATCATGATCAAGACCTTCAACCTGAAGTTGCTTATTCTTCAATTCCCTTATTTTTCTTGCTCTAATTATAACATTTTCATCAGTCTCATCTTCATCAGTAGCACTGTCATTCACATTATCCGTAAGTACCAAATCAGCATCATCTTCTGGTTCATTGTCAATTGGGATGATGGGTGAATTATGTGAAGTTACCATAAACTCAACCTCATTATTAATATGTAAGTTGTACTCAGTCATATCAACTTTAATCACATCAACTTGGTTCTCCTCATCAACCACAAAATCACTATCTTCTTCTTCATCTTCATCTACTTCCTCATCATTGTCTGTACAAAATAACAGGTTAATGTGAATGACAGTTTCATAAATAATCAGTTTCATAAATAATCACTTAGTTTCAAAATCTTCATCCACAACTGCAGTTAAACCCTAAAAAATCACTTTGATAGAATGTACAGTTTCATAAATAATCAAATTCATAATCTTAGTTTGTTTAGATTGGCATGCACAAATATATAAAATACATAATCAGATGCATAAACTTAGTTTCTTTTAGTATCATGCAAATATATACAACTTACATAATCAGATTCATAATAGCTGAACCTATTAAGTATCATACATATATTACTATCATACATATAATACTTTCAAACATTAACAAGAACAATATATTAAACCATTCATCACGTTTTCTGACAAATAACCAATCGAACAAAAATCTATCGCGAATGAATGATAAACTTACAAATGTTAGGTTCTTCAAGTTTGATTTCCTACTGTTGGAATTCATCATCCGTTGGTTGTGATCCATTCATCGCTAACTTAGTAGGGTTAGAATTTAATGGTGAGAATATGGAAGAAAAATACAGCGTGCTATTATGAAACTGAAACGTTTGGTTGTTTATGTGATTAAAGGAGTAAACGAATCGTCCATAAGGTGTTATACCAAAAATACCCATCATGTGAGGTGCATGTGACTACAGATAGGTGCATGTGACTACAGATTTTAAGGTTACGGAAACCTGAATATGGACTAGTGCCATTTTTTTAAAAAAACTACAAGGACCATCGATATAATTTTTAAGAATAAAGGACTACCGCCGTAATTAAGTAAAAACCATAGGGACGATCGGTGTAACTAACTCTTTATATATATATATATAACTAAAAGTTAAACGAGAACCAAAAAAGGTATATAATTATCAGGGCCAGCTCAATTAGAGTGCAAGTTGAACAATGGCACAGGGCCCAATTTTTTTATGGCCCAAATTTGATTGAAATTACTTGTAGCTCAGTCCAATACATAAAGAGGGAAAACCCCACATCTAAGCTCAGTGCGATAATTAGCAGCCATCTATGAACTTTTATTGTTGGCTTTGTTCCCTTAATTTTATACTGCATCTATTTTCATTTGCCAAGCGATGTAGGAAGTGTGGTAAGTTTTAGAGGTTTTTAACCTTCATGAAAGATAAAATTGATACTACACAAGAAATACATTTTAGGTTCTCTAATTGTGCATTTCTTCGACATATGGGAATTTGTCTTCAATTGTGAGCATAACATTTAGTTCTACAAATACTTACTTCAACAATAATAAACAAGAACTAAGTTATCAAATAGCTTTCAAACCTCCAAAAGAAGTTATTTATTCAAAAGAAATTATTTATTCATAAGGGCCTTTTTTTACCACTCGCTCAGGGCACTGGAAAACTCGAGACTGGCCCTGATAATTACGAGAATTAGATTACAAAGATTTTCACATGTGAGTATATTGAATCGCATATTAATGCTGATGGAGAGTAAGATAGAACCCTAAATAGTCTGAAAAACCTATAATTTACCTATATTATCAAATATATAATTTATCGTACACATATACACGTGTATGTTGGTGATCATATAAATATTTCATATAATTTACAATTTAACATGTAAATTGTGGTTTTAAACATTTGTTTATTGATGATATAAACATTAAATAACATTTATATGTGATATAGCTCGGTTTATACATATTATTCTTGCAATAGCTAGTTCCATTGTGTTTGTTTCGATCTATAATTGAAGATTTATTGAAGATATATGTTGAAGTGTAGCGCTTTTATGTTATGGTATTATTTGTGATGATACTTGAGGTTTTTGAGGTGATTTAGAAGCTTTAATGACAAGAGGCATAGTTTCGGTTAAAGCTAAAAGTTCAAGACTTTTCAAGGGATGAAAAAAACCCCCCTTTTCGCGAGCTTATAAGTGCATTTTGACTTCCCCTTCGCGAGCCTTACATCGAGCTTAACTCGCGACACGAAACAATGAAGATTGAACGCGAAGTCCAGGGAACAATGGCCTCACGATCACGAGGATATATGCATGGGGTAGCTCGCGATCGTGAGTAAGGGAGGTGCATGTCACTTTTATAAATTGCATGTTACGAATCACTTTTATGCATGCATGATTTTCAGCCGTTTTGGAGCAATTTTGGGGGTGATTTTGGGTATTTTAGAGCCAATCTTCACCAAATTGAAAGGGATTAACACCAAAGCTTGTTTCTTAGATTACTAAACATCATTGGTACTCTTTTGTTCATTGTTATTAGTGATTATATGACAAATATTTGTGGTTTTAATTGTTTGTTTGATTTCGATCATGCTTGGCAAAATATTCCTAGTGTTCGCTTTAATGTAAGACTTTTGATGATGAATTGCTCTATATATTAAGATCATTAATGTTATTATGTTTGATTGATCGTGTTCTCTCATAGATCCACTGCTTATGAATTATATACTAGTTAATGTGAGTTGATTAGTGATTAATAATTCGTACTTCAATACTGTGATCTAGACAATTACATGTGAGTGTAATTGGTGATTGAATGACATTGTGATAACACAATTGTATATCTTATTTTGAATGATCTTAACAAGCTAGGTTTTATGTGAGTTCAACCAAAAGAGAATCGCATTGATTAAACAGGGTAAATTTTAACTACGAATGATGTCTATGTGAGTTTACGGAGTTAATTAGGTCCTAATTTATGGATATTGTGAGATTGACATGAAATATTTACTTATAACTATATAATAATTGGTTTAATGGTAAAACAGCAATCCCAGTCAATTGTCGAACATTGAAGTGAACATTGCGTTCTCCATCATGGTTATTCGTTTACTTCATTTACATACTTTAGCTATTAATTAAAAAACTCCCCTATTCTTAGGATAATTATTAGTTATTAAAATCTTGAACAATTGCTTCCTGTTGACGAACTTGTACTTCCTAGATATCTTACTGCACTCGTCAGGAATAGTTTCATGTATTTGTGCGTCATTTTGGTCTGGAAAAACGTTTTCGGCTATTGCTGAATGGTGCGAGGTAGTGTACATGTTTGAAAATTGTTCATTATCCAGTAACCATCATTCAATGTATGGAAGGGTGTTTATTAAACTCAATTATCCAGAGTTGGTGAATGACTCGATCAAGATTAAGCACAGATCAAAATACTATTTTGTCAATGTTGAAAAAGAAAGAAGAGATTATCCGAGTAAAGTGGGCAAAAATAAAACATGTTGGGAGGTATCTAGTGATGGTGACGATTCAGATTATAACCCAGATCCAAACAGCTTCAAGGAGGAATATGGTAGTGAGGATTTAATGGTTCATTTTGATGATGATTTTAGATGTGATAATGTGTACGAAGATCCACTGAACGATGATGTTCCACTAAAAAAGTCTAATTCAGGCGAGGACGTGTCGAAGAAGATGACTGGAGCACCTGGAAACTTGGATCATAATGTGGAAGATCAGGAGTGTGGTTGCTATGGGATTCAGAATCTTTTTGAGGGACTCGATGAGGTTGTGGCAGAAACAATCGACAACCCTCATAATTGTAATCCTAGTCCCAAAACAATTAATGATAATAATATTAATAAAAATAACGGCCACCTTATTTTTGAGGAAAAGATGGCAGAAAAGGTGAATAATACAAAGGTGGATACAAGCATCTAGATAAAGTTGGCCCAAATAGTGTCCCAAAAGAAAGTCCAGTTCGAGTAAATGTTGAGCCAAGCCTTAATGGGATTGATATACAATTGGATCAACAAGGTGAACTGAATACTAAGAGTGGAAAAAAGACTGAACAAGCTGTGGAAAACAACAAGGCACATTTGAGTATAAGGGGTGATATAAACAGTCTTTTATCATCCGGTTGTAGCTCAAAATCGAGAGAGGTTTCCTTTAGAAACAATTGTTATTGGAAGGCATGCGGTAAATGGACAACTTCATCTAGATTTATGTGTTTCAAAAAAATGGCGAGATGTAATCCAAAGTGCGATTTAGCTTCAAAGGTCATATGCAAACTATGTGATCGAAAGCCAAAAAACAAGAAAAAGAAGAGGAGTGCAAGCAGCCACTTTAACAGTGCAGCCACGATTTGGGATCAATGAACAACGAAGATGAGCTTAGCGAATATGGGGAGAAACTTGGATTGAGGTGTTCCAACCCCAATCCTCAATAAGCTTCGCTTCCTCCTTTCGTTTTTGATTAATTTTAATAAAGATATTATCTCTAAATATTTGTAGGCTTGTGGTTGAGGGTAAATTCGGGTGGGTAAAACGAATTTGTATGAAATAAAGACCTAACATTATCGCGTTTCAAGAAACAAAGTGCAAGTCTTTAAGTGATGGGTGGGTTTAAGTTTTGTGAGGTAATGGTGATTTTGGTTATGTTCAAAAAGAAGCTATCGGGAGCTCGGGTGGTATGTTAATGTAATGGGATAAAACTTGTTTCGAAGTGACTTAAGCAACGGGGGGTGATTTATTTCTTGCAATTCGCGATAAATGGAAAAATGTGGGTAAAGAGTCAATTGGGATCAATGTATATGGACCACATAATGATGCGGCTAAAAAATTGTTTTGGCAATCATTAGATGGGCTAGTTGGTAGTTATGATGGGCTTGGCTGTTGTGCGAGGATTTCAACGAGGTACGTGAACAAGAAGATAGATTAAATTGTGTTTTCCATCAAAGTAGGGCTAATAATTTTAACGAGTTTATAAGAAGAAACAATTTGATTGAGATCTAAATTAATGGCAAGAAATTCACGAGGGTTAGTGATGACGGGTCGAAATTTAGCAAGATCGATAGATTCATTGTGTCGGAATTACTTATTCAACTTTGGAATGACCTTTCTATTATTGACTTAGAGAGATTCCTTTCGGATCATTGTCCATTACTTCTTTGTGATAATGTTTTGGATTATGGTCCTAAACCATTTAAAGTGTTCGATGAATGGTTTTACCGGGAAGGTATTGACAAAGTCATTGAAGAAGCTTGGGAAAGTGAGGTAAAAGGTAATAGGCTTGATTGCAACTTTAGATCTAGGCTTAAAAACGTTAAGTTTGCTCTTAAAAATGGAGTTCAAGCACATTTGGGAGTTTAGAAAATGAAGTTAATGAGCTTAAAAAGAGGCCATGGATTAGGAAAAGAAAGTCGAATTATATTCAATTAATGATTCAGATCGTGAGTTATGATTAGATTGTAGAAGGCGTTGGGTCGAGAAGGAAAAAATAAAAGCAAACATGTTGAAACAAAAGGCTCAGATTCGGTGGATCTTGGAAGGGGACGAAACTCAAAATATTTCCACTCGTTAATCCATAGAAGGTACAATAAATGTAACATTTGAGGTATAAATGTTAATGGATTATGGACAGAAAATCCCACTGAGTTTAAGCATGTGGTACTCGAGCACTAAAAACGTCAGTTTAGTAAATGTAATATAACCAAGCCCAGTTTCTTGGGCTGTGCTGCTGTTGGGCTTTCGGGTGAAACAACAGTAACAGTAACAAATGCTCATCGGGTTGATTTGGAAGGCCTATTTTTGGAGGAGGAAATCTGGTGTGCGGTAAAATATTGTGGAAGTAATAAGGCACCCAGCCCGGATAGTTTTAATATAAGGTTTTATAAAAAATATTGGAACGTCCTAAAGGGTGATCTTGTGGAGGCAATTAGGTGGTTTTGGTTACATGGGGAGATATCTTCGGGTGTAATGCGTCATTTATCACACTTATCCCGAAGAAATCGGACCCTTTAAACTTAAATGATTATCGTCCTATTAGTCTAATAGGTATCTTTTACAAAATTGTGTCAAAATTACTATCCAACCGTATCAAGAAAGTGATCCGCATCTTGTAGGATTTGAATAAACCGCTTTTATTAAAGGAAGAAACATCATTGACGGTCCATTGATAGGAAATGAGATACTAGATTATCTTAAACAAAAACGATTGAAAAGCCTTGTCTTCAAAGTTGATTTCGAAAGGGCTTTTAATTGTCTTTGTTGTGAATTTTTAATCGAGATAATGGAGATCATGGGGTTTGGGATGAAGCGGAGGAAATGGATTCTTCCGTGTTTAAATTCAGCTTCAATTTCTATTTTGGTTAATAGGTCGCCTACAAACAAATTCAAACTTGAAAGAGGAGTAAGGAAAGGTGATCCTCTCTCACCTTTCCTTTTTATTTTGGCGGCAGAGGGTTTAAATTTATTGGTTAAGTCAGCGGTTAGAAACAAAATGTATAATGGTGTGGAAATAGGTCGTGATAAGATTCCAATTTCACACCTTCAATACGCGGATGATACGATTATAAAGTAATCTTGATAATCTCATGAAGCTCCTTAAGTGTTTCGAGTTAGCGCCGGGACTAAAAGTCATTTGTAATAAAATTAATCTCTTTAGTGTAAATGTTGACCTTGTTGAAGTTGAGGCCATGGCGTGTTTAGTCGTTTGTAAAGTTGGGAAATTCCCGTGTACCTACCTTGGCCTTCCAATTGGTTCAAATATGAATAAGATGGAGAGATGGAAACTGGTAGTTGCAAAATTTGAAAAAATGCTTACGGATTGGAAAGCGTGTTCGATTTCATTCGGTAGACGTTTGACTCTCGTGAAGTCAGTGCTTAATAGTTTTCCATTGTATTTCCTCTCACTCTTCCGTGCCTCGCAATGTGTGATAAAAAAACTCGAGCGTGTAAGGATATCATTTTTAGGGCGGGTCGGGAAATGATTCTAAAATTTTGTGGGTTATATGAAGTGAGGTTCTCCTTCCTTTTGAGGAGGGAGGACTAAATCTAAGGGATCTTAAAAGTAAAAACTTAGCTCTAATCGGCAAGTGGTGGTGGAGGTTTAAGGTTTTAAAACCACCTCATTATGGGTTAGGTTCATCCAAAGCATTTACGGGGGTTCGGGTGGGCTAGTTTCGGGTGGGCAAACTGTTTCTACTAATACTTGTTGGACTAACATCATAAAAGCAGGAGCTGCCATCGATGCACTTGGAGAGCCATTTTCAAATTTGTTTTGCAGGCTTATTGGCAATGGAAACAATACTTCCTTTTGGAACGATAAATGGTTGGAGGGCGAGGCACTCTAAAACAGATTCGACAGAATTTTCAGACTGAAAACTGACCAGAATGTCTCAGTTAAAGGTCATCTAGGCTGGAATGGTTCATTATATGTAGGCGAGTGGCGGTGGAAAAGACAACCGAAGCATAGATCATTACGAGAACTGGAGGACTTGTGTGAGCTGATCAAAACAATACATGTAGACATGGAAAAAATCGACTGGTGGTGGTGGTCTTTGAACAACAGTGGCATTTATGAGACTAGTTGTATGTCAAACATGATCAATTCGAAATTGCTTGTGGAAAGTATGAACCACATTGAGTGAAACGACCCCAAACCGATTATCCGAAAAAGACTCGCATTTTTTATATAACAAGGACCACTCGCGTCGCGGACCAAATTCGTCGCGACGCGAGTTCAAGCACGAATTAAATGTCGAGAGTTTACACCAGACCAGACCAATAATCCAAGCACAATGTCGCGTCGCTGATAGAGCTTGCACAATGCTTTCTATTAGAATTATAATTGAATTAAATGTGAACTCACATAGGTGACAAGCTTCGAGAAATAATGACTCGGTCCTTGTATTAGTAAGTTTTTCGTTTAAGATTCGTCCTAAGAGAGTGGTAATTGCTAATTGAATTAATGAAAACTCATAATTATCCTAAGGTTTGTTTGGTTGGGGGGGTTTTGTATTTTGAAACGTTTAGAAAACAATTGTAATATTAACTAGCAAATAGAAATGATTAAGTAACTATCAATAATAAAAACATGCACACTTGACTATTCCACTTGAAGCATTCAGATTGTTCTTTTGTCTACTTAAGATCAAATTGTGTTCAAACTATATGTTCTAGTATCCCTACTAGAGTTCTAATGATCAAATCAACACTTGCAAATTCCCATAAGCATATCAATAAGATCTAGTTGAATCATGAGAGTGCCATTAGTACTTAACTTGGATTAAAGTACCCTAAAACGCTTTGATAATCAAAATCCCTTAAGAAAACAAAACTCCACTATTTTAACTAAGGACCCATTGAAAACCAATCCAAACTAAGAACCCATTCCCTTGAAATCCCCACTTTGATTGTCTAGATCACCTAAGTGTTGAAGTACAAGTTGCTTCACTAATCAAATCCCTAAGAAAAGCTAGACAACTCATATAATCAAAGTAAAGCCCAAAACAAAGATAGAAAAGGTTCTTTAGCTAATTCTAACAACAAAACTCAATCAACAACTCATAAGTTTCACTCAAACACAATCATAAACATGAATATAGAACAATCCTTAGCTTACAAGCTTCATAATCAAGTGTATATATAAAAATCTAGCCAAGCATGGCTAGAACAAACACAATACTAGTAATAAAAGAAGATTCAAACATCAATATGCAAGATTAAAGTAAAAATGATACCAAACAATGAAATTACAACTTTAAGTTGGATGAAGAAGATGAAGAGGATTAAGAAACAAGCCCTATATCTTGAGCTAGTCCCAAATCCTTGATGTAGATGATGAAAATTGATGAAAACTCAAAGAAAACCCTAATTATTGAGCTGCAAACCTTAATTAACCTTAGCCTCCAACTACATGTACTACTTAATGATAATGAGAAAACCCCATCTCTTTCCTTTTATACTCTACTTAAAATTCTGCCTAGAAAACCCAGATGAATGTCGTTCCTGTATCCGGAACGTTGTTCCTGGTGCCCGATAAGTTGGAACACCGTTCTACTTTGTGGAACGTCGTTCTGTTGCACTAGAAAGTGGAACTCCGTTCCTTAATTAGGAATGTCGTTCCCCATTTGGCCTCTATAAGCTCTGTTTCATTTTTCTTCATTTCCTTTGTATTGGGACGTCGTTCTTCAGACCTAGAACGTCCTTTTCTACAGGTGGAATGTGACGACCCGGAAATTTCCGACCAAATTTAAACTTAACCTTTATATGTTTCCGACACGATAAGCAGAATTGGTAATGTTGAATCTCAAAAAGTTTGGAACTACATTCATGTAATCAATTACCCTTTGACCGTGTTCGACGATTGACGAACAATTATGAGTATATAGATATGTATATATAATATATAATATTAACTGAAAACATTAATAAAGTATTAGATATATGATACTTTACATGAACGTATTTGTTTCGATATATTTATCGACAGAATTAAGAGATAATATCAAATGATTGAATTATTAGATACATTATGATATGATTACGGGCCTATGTTATGAGGTCCACTGTAATTTAAGAAATCTATTCTTTTTGACAACATTTGGAAAATGGTAAAGTGATTTATAAATAAGAACAAATGTGTCAATTAACGGGAACTAGACAAGGGTTAGTGGAAATTCATGTTTAATTTCCAAGGCATGTTTTATAATATTTTCCTCGTGACCTTGATATAATAACTATGTTAACTTTCATTTTATTTAATATGAAAATAAGAATGTGGAGTGTAAATAACTTAGATGTTGGATATCGACAAGTTAAGTAACTCGACATTTTTTATTAAGATGATTTCATACGTTTATTTAACCTTTGGACTTTATCCCATGCTTCACCAACAGACTGTAATTTAAAAACTTGAAACCTATTATGAATATATATAATTCTACTTTTCTAAAATGTTTTGTGGTATAACGATTTCCATTATTTTAACCTTTTAAAAAAATGATTCTTAAATATATTTAGTTTTGGAAAACAAAATTATCATATTTATTTGATTTAGTTTCAAAAGTACAAAAAACGTTTTCAGTTTAAAAAGAACTTTATTATTAAAACGTATATATCTTTTATAAATATCTAGAACCACTTTTGACAACCCATTACTTAACCAGTATGATAAAGATAACGATATTTATATTTTATTTTATTAAATATATATAACGATTTAAATTAATATTATATATATTTATACGCGTATTATACGTATATAGTTTTATACTTTTACTATACTTTAACTTTACCTTTACTTTACTTTTACTTTACTTTAACTTTAATAATTCATACTTTAATAATTCATATTTTAATAATTCACTTTAATAATTCATACTTTAATAATTCACTTTAATAATTCAAAAATCTATTATAAATAGAATTGAATAGGTTTCATTATTTCATAGAAACTTGAAAATATATTTCTCTAAAATCTCTCAATCGAATTACATATATATATTTTCTTTGTATTATTTCAAGATATTATTAGTATACATAAAATACTACGACGAAGTTATACTCAGACGATTTTAAAATAAGTTTTCAAACGTGATAGAGCTAAGGAAATTATGGGTTATAGCTATGGAGGTTATGGGTATTGATCGAGGGTATTGCTCGTGAGGTCAACCTAACGTTTATCATTTTCGTTGCGTCTACGTACTTTTCTGCAATATTGAATCACAATATTGATACGTTCGTGAATCCGAGACAAACCCTGCACTTGTTCAGTGCCGTCATATACATAATTGCTACGAAATAAAGTATTGTGAGTTTCATTTGCTCCCTTTTTATTTGCTTTTGCAATATATTTTTGGGCTGAGAATACATGCGCTGTTTTATAAATGTTTTACGAAATAGGCACAAGTACTAAAACTAATTCTACGTGGGTTTAAACAAGAAATATACCCTTAGCTTGGTAACATTAAACTACTTGTCTATGTACGGTAGGCGCGAATCCTAAAGATAGATCTATTGGGCCTGACAAACCCCATCCTGACTATGGGATGCTTTAGTACTTCGAGGTTATTTTAAACACACCTGATCTAGTGTACTTTAGAGGGTAAAACATGAACGTTAAGGCTTGTTACCGGGTGCCTACAACTTATAGAATGCTTTTAAACACTTGCGAGTGTACGGATATTTATGAAAACTGAAATCTTGTGGTCTATTACTATTACGGAAATGATTGATTATGATAAACTAATGAACTCACCAACCTTTTGGCTGACACTTTAAAGCATGTTTATTCTCAGGTATTAAAGAAATCTTCCGCTGTGCATTAGCTCATTTTAAGGATATTACCTGGAGTCATTCATGACATACTTTGAAAGACGTTGCATTCGAGTCATTGAGTTCATCAAGATTAATATTAAGTCAATTATAGTTGGATGTAATATGAAATGGTATGCATACCGTCAATTTTTGATGTAAAGAAAGTTTGTCTTTTAAAAACAAATGCAATGTTTGTAAAACGTATCATATAGAGGTCAAATATCTCGCGATGTAATCAACTATTGTGAATCGTTTATGATGTATATGAACGGGTCCTTTCAGTTGGTATCAGAGCGGCGGTCTTAGCGAACCAGGTCTTGCATTAGTTTGTCTAACTGATAGTTGTTAAGATGCATTAGTGAGTGTGGAATTCGACCGTGTCTGCATGTCAAAAGTTTTGTTTATCATTTTTAGTCGGAAATCATCTACTTACCATCCTTAGGAAATTACCTGCTTATCATTCTTAGTCTAGACATGTCTTACTGCATTGGTTGCATGAATAGTGTATAGACAAAATTCATATCTTAGCGTATCTGCTAAATCATATCTTATCGTATCTATTACCGTAAACTTTTCCTGACATATTCCGTAAATTCTTCCGTAATCTATGAAATCTTTTGATCTATATATATAGATATTCTATGTAGTTAGAATACCACCCGATAGCCGGAAAATCATTTCGTATCGAAAAATCCTTTATCAAATCGTACGAAATGGAATTCGTCATCAGTTCAAGTTCCTCGGATTCCGAAATGGAATCCCACTCAAGCTCCGAAAGCAGTGTGACTAGAATGGATCAACCAATCAGCCATCATCTATTCTGGATGAATTGGGGATGGGTTCGTAGCTTCCTTAATCATTAGAGACAAGAAGAAGGCGATCCTTTCCATCCACCACATTGCCCTCTTGGCAATGAACCTGAAGCACTTACCGGCGAACCTGTCCGAAACACCATTTTCTCTCTCATTTCCAGAGTATCTCATCATGATTATATACTACACCAAATTCTAGATCTTATTTATCCGCTTGTCCGAACCGACAATCACCCCGGTGTAATAGAAGAAGTCAACGAGCTTCGCGCTCGGGTAGTGGCTTTGGAGAATATGGTGCAAAGGTTACAAACACCAGCAGCAGCACCAGCAACATAACCAGTACCACCATCAATAACATCAACAATACCATTACCACCACCAACAACAACCGTATCGCAAACCTCAACTTCACAATCTGTCCCATGAGCATCGACGTCATACGCCCTGTAGATACTAAGGAATACCACAACGATGAAGTATTGATTCATAACTTCATTGGAAAAACATTCTACGACGATTATGTAATTTCTAAAGTTTAGAAATTATCTATCCTAGCCTTAACCATAAATCAAGTGAGTTTAATTTAATATTAACTCATTAAATCTATATTACATCTGAAGAAATATACACATATATTTCCATAAAGACTGTAATAAAATTCTTTTGTACAAAATATTAATTGTGACATTTTTTTAACGGGTAGGTAATACCCGAGAGATATATAAATTCACAATTAATATGTTACATTCTTCGAATCTGATTCAGCAAATCATCCATTATACTCCCTACTTTCACAACAATATACATTCTTTTATAGAAATCAAAACAACCATACTCATTCAAAAATCTAATTACATATTCTGATTTTGAAATCGTCGAATTCAATTCAAGTTATAACCGGTATCATCACTCTTAGATTCGTACATCTTTCAAAGCTATACTTTAACTTCAAAACTGTGTTAGAACATCGTATGTATATTAACGATTATAATCTGTGTTCAAGCCCTTCGAAATACCTGAAGACACTTCAAATAATGAACAATCTAGATGATGATCCAACCACATGTTATCCACAGTTACGTACCTGAAAAACTCTTGAAACCAAAGTCATAATTTAACATGTATCCATGTCAGACCTTTTGGCATTTACTAGCTAAAATAACTTTTCAATCCCTTCTAAAAATAGACGGTTTTGTCACAGCTCCAGCAAACCAACTTCAATTGTTCATTTGAATAAGCCTTATTATAATGATTACCCCTTCATCATTATTACCGGGGAACCTTTCATATCTCGCCACATTAGCAGTAAACTTATTAACAACTTCATTGATCTTTGACTTTTCGAAAAATCTTTATATTTATCAAAACCCCATCATTTACTCATCTGCATCTTGTAATGAGAATTGCCATACGAATCATCGGAAATTAGCAATCAGTATTTTGAAATCTCGCAGCATGTCTACGCCAACAATTATATGTGTCTATCTTCTGGACTTATATACTTTGAATGTGAAGTTTCTGAAAAACACCCTAAACTGCGAACTAGTTCTCGAAATACTGATGAAGCAGCAAAAACTATAAACGACCTTAACAGTAAAAAGTTTGATGATAAAGAGTCGTGTGTTGGCAAAGCTCAGAAAAAGAGAAGATTTGGTACTGAAAAATACGGATTGAGCAAACCATGAAGAAGGCTGTGGATAAATCAAAAGGACGAGATCTACCTTCAAAGAATCCAAATGATTCCGTGTCTACTGAAGTCATTATCAAATACCTTGCTCCTGACTCTAAACCCTTACGGACAATATTCTTCATCATCCTCTGATATTAAAAATTTTAAGATATCATCGTATCTTTCATTATAAATATCCTCCATATTTATGAAGATATTTCCATAATTATTCTTATCTGAAATCATTTACCTCTTCGTGCTGTCTGTATTACATCATAAAAGAAACTATTTTAGTTTCTAAATTCTGAAACTTTCGAATTTAAAATAGGAATATTTTTGAAGTAGTGTTGGGAACTGAAGCATGAACTAGTATAATATAATGACACTTGATCAACGTGATTATATTACAGTAAGTCATGCTGAGTTTCTAAATGGAATGTGATGATTCACAGATCATAACGTCATCATGTGCTATGTTACACGACTCTTGTATTCTCTTTAACCTCTAAAATATCAAGAAAATATTTCTTGAAGATTCGGCCTTTTCTGAGGTATTCTAGTAATTTGACAAGTCAAGATCGTGCTATTACAATTTATTTCTTAGAACATTAACAATGTTCATTCCGAAATTCATATATGCGAATTCTGGACCATTACAAGCGGTGCTTAATCGCAAGAAGAAGAAACGAAAGGACAAAACTCCGAAATAGAAATTGGGGTATAAATCGCAGCAAATAAAAGAGAGCATTAATTGGGGATGACAATGATTATAGAAGACAGAAGCAGGGACATCGAAATATAAGGGAAGATATAAAACCCAACAACAACCCAGAAACTATAAACCGTATATATCGATGCATATAGCAATATAAAGACACGGGAGAACTAAAAACACTATAAAACCAAGAGTATAGTAGAAGTAAATAGATTCTTCTGGAGGTAGATGAAAAAGAAGAACGACAGATATGAAAGTGAGGAGTATATCGAGAATCAGCACTGGATGAAGCATATTGACGAATAATTTTAAAGTAAGAATTGAGGGAGAAAGAATACAAGGTGTGAATTAAAAGGAAACGAAGGAGGTGGATTTATAGTGAAATATCCGACAGAAAAATCGAGATGAATCATCGCATTAAATCAAAGAGGATCATAATTTCCTTAATCACCGAAGAATCAAATCCTATATAGATTACAAAGATTTTCTTTAATCCAGAGATCAACCGTGATGACGTCAAAAGATAAGACAAATCCCTATTTTCTCATTTCACTCTTTTACGATAGCTTCACTAATACGTTTCGAGTAATCGAATTATTTTATCCATATTTCTCAATCATGATAAAACCCTATGAATCAACTTAATTCGTCATAATAACATTCTTATTGTTAGCCATGACGACCTCGATCAAATTTCGGGACGAAATTTCTTTAACGGGTAGGTACTGTGACGACCCGGAAATTTCCTACCAAATTTAAACTTAACCTTTATATGTTTCCGACACGATAAGCAGAATTTGTAATGTTGAATCTCAAAAAGTTTGGAACTACATTCATTTAATCAATTACCCTTTGACCGTGTTCGACGATTGACGAACAATTATGAGTATATAGATATGTATATATAATATATAATATTAACTGAAAACATTAATAAAGTATTAGATATATGATACTTTACATGAACGTATTTGTTTCGATATATTTATCGACAGAATTAAGAGATAATATCAAATGATTGAATTATCAGATACATTATGATATGATTACGGGCCTATGTTATGAGGTCCACTATAATTTAAGAAATCTATTCTTTTTGACAACATTTGGAAAATTGTTAAGTGATTTATAAATAAGAACAAATGTGTCAATTAACGGGAACTAGACAAGGGTTAGTGGAAATTCATGTTTAATTTCCAAGGCATGTTTTATAATATTTTCCTCGTGACCTTGATAAGATAACTATGTTAACTTTCATTTTATTTAATATGAAAATAAGAACGTGGAGTGTAAATAACTTAGATGTTGGATATCGACAAGTTAAGTAACTCGACATTTTTCATTAAGATGATTTCATACGTTTATTTAACCTTTGGACTTTATCCCATGCTTCACCAACAGACTGTAATTTAAAAACTTGAAACCTATTATGAATATATATAATTCTACTTTTCTAAAATGTTTTGTGGTATAACGATTTCCATTATTTTAACCTTTTAACAAAATGATTCTTAAATATATTTAGTTTTGGAAAACAAAATTATCATATTTATTTGATTTAGTTTCAAAAGTACAAAAAACGTTTTCAGTTTAAAAAAAACTTTATTATTAAAACGTATATATCTTTTATAAATATCTAGAACCACTTTTGACAACCCTTTACTTAACCAGTATGATAAAGATAACGATATTTATATTTTATTTTATTAAATATATATAACGATTTAAATTAATATTATATATATTTATACGCGTATTATACGTATATAGTTTTATACTTTTACTATACTTTAACTTTACCTTTACTTTACTTTTACTTTACTTTAACTTTAATAATTCATACTTTAATAATTCACTTTAATAATTCATACTTTAATAATTCACTTTAATAATTCATACTTTAATAATTCACTTTAATAATTCAAAAATCTATTATAAATAGAATTGAATATGTTTTATTATTTTATAGAAACTTGAAAATATATTTCTCTAAACTCTCTCAATCGAATTACATATATATATTTTCTTTGTATTATTTCAAGATATTATTAGTATACATAAAATACTATGACGGAGTTATACTCAGACGATTTCAAAATAAGTTTTCAAACGTGATAGAGCTTAGGAAATTATGGGTTATAGCTATGGAGGTTATGGGTATTGATCGAGGGTATTGCTCGTGAGGTCAACCTAACGTTTATCATTTTCGTTGCGTCTACGTACTTTTCTGCAATATTGAATCACAATATTGATACGTTCGTGAATCCGAGATAAACCCTGCACTTGTTCAGTGCCATCATATACATAATTGCTACGAAATAAAGTATTGTGAGTTTCATTTGCTCCCTTTTTATTTGCTTTTGCAATATATTTTTGGGCTGAGAATACATGCGCTGTTTTATAAATGTTTTACGAAATAGGCACAAGTACTAAAACTAATTCTACGTGGGTTTAAACCAGAAATATACCCTTAGCTTGGTAACATTAAACTACTTGTCTATGTACGGTAGGCGCGAATCCTAAAGATAGATCTATTGGGCCTGACAAACCCCATCCTGACTATGGGATGCTTTAGTACTTCGAGGTTATTTTAAACATACCTGATCTGGTGTACTTTAGAGGGTAAAACATGAACGTTAAGGCTTGTTACCGGGTGGCTACAACTTATAGAATGCTTTTAAACACTTGCGAGTGTACGGATATTTATGAAAACTGAAATCTTGTGGTCTATTACTATTACGAAAATAATTGATTATGATAAACTAATGAACTCACCAACCTTTTGGTTGACACTTTAAAGCATGTTTATTCTCAGGTATTAAAGAAATCTTCCGCTGCGCATTAGCTCATTTTAAGGATATTACCTGGAGTCATTCATGACATACTTTGAAAGACGTTGCATTCGAGTCATTGAGTTCATCAAGATTAATATTAAGTCAATTATAGTTGGATGTAATATGAAATGGTATGCATGCCGTCAATTTTTGATGTAAAGAAAGTTTGTCTTTTAAAAACGAATGCAATGTTTGTAAAACGTATCATATAGAGGTCAAATATCTCGCGATGTAATCAATTATTGTGAATCGTTTATGATGTATATGAACGGGTCCTTTCATGGAATGTCGTTCCTTTATTTGGAACGTCGTTTTCACATTTGGAACGTCGTTTTCGCATTTGGAACATCATTTCCATGATATGGAACGTCGTTCTTGGTCAGATTTCAGCACTTTGCGGTTTTCTTGATCTTTTGCACAACATATTGGTCAATTTACACCAATTTCACACTTAAGACTGCAGCCATGCTTAGAACGCGACTTTCCCCATTTTCTTCACTTTTAAAGCACAATGGAGATCAAAACCAAGTAAAATGAGGTAGATATTGCGTAAGAAACGTAGTGTAAATGAGCAATATCAGTCGCGACCTTGCATGATCGTGTCATGACACCACTCATTTCCAGAAGGTCGGGTCTCTTAAAATGCTCGGCATTCAAAATATACTAATGGTCACGTCGCGACATGGGCACGTCGCACCGCGACACCACGCTGTCCTAGATTCTTTTTTGTTTCAATCTTAACACAAGACACAAATCTCAACAACACAAGTCTTTTGTCACATCCCCAAATAGGGCCAGGGGTAAATATGACTTCACAATATCACAACACAAGTATATAAGCGAGAACGACTCTAAATGAGATGTTTTATAAAAACAATAACTTTATTGCAGCAAAAATGAAATAATGTTTTACATAATACACCCAAATGTAATTAATAATTGTTTAACAAATGCTAAGATATAAATATGTGGACTTCAATGCATCAGCTAGCAAGGCAACATATGATAGCACATAAGCTATTCTTCACCTGAGACAAACATACTTAAAAATGTCAACACAATGGTTGTCATAGGTTTATATAATCAATAAAGTTTTAGACCACAAGATTTAATTTAAAACATCAAAATAATAAATATGCCATGAGTTATAATATCGAGCTAAACATTAACCCCTGACAATGTACATGTGTCGGTAATCATTATTATGCACCCCTTTGACGATCGGTCAATGGGTAGAGACGTCGCTCTCAATAGGCCTACTCACAATAATTTTTCTTGCAACATTTTAATTCCAGCAATTAACGATATTATGGTGGGGATTTGCATGTAAAGATATAATCAATACAAGTTAATAAAAGTCTCATGAAGTTGCATTTCAAAAAGTTTAAGTACTTGTGTCTAAAGGGTAAATCAGTTAAAATGCAAGCATGTGTCTCACCTCAAGATTTATAAAAATCAATAAATATGTAAAACGGGGCTATGAAGTTCACCTTAATAGCAAAGAAGAGTTATTCCACAAATGAAAGAATCTAATGGAAGGACGTGACCGAGATCTCAACCTAGAGATAGAACGTATGATCAGATATTTCCTAACAGACAAAAGTATATAGTAACTATATTAATAGTGATGGTCTTCTAAAACAATTTCCATTTACGGAAGGTTACTATTTATGGAAAGTTTCCATTTATAGTAACTTTCTAGTTATAGAAAGTTCGGGTTATAATCTTTAGCAAGACGTTGTATAACTTTACTCAAACTTCGTTGCTATCAGATAAGTCAGGAATGACCAGATGTAACCGGGGGCCCAAGAATCTTGATCGGAATCTAAGTCATGACATTCGAGATCTACAAGCTTACCCATAAATGACAACCTATACATCGTTCACTTACGACCGTAAGTAGCGGCGAAGTTCGCATGAATTATACGTTATCTTTGATTAACTTTTACTCTAAGTTTATGTCACATTATATGTTGTTATTATATTATAAGTTATATTATATTTATTTATTAATGACGTATTATTTATTTTTAAATCATACTTATAATAAAAGTATTAATAGTTACATTATAATTACCTATTAATAATGTATTACTATGGTTAGTATTATGAATTATTATTAAATTTTAATTATTATATAATAACTAAAGTATTATAGAAAGTTATAATATAAGTATTTATTAGTAATGTATTATCATTATTAACTTACATTATAAGTATTATAATTTATTATTTATCTTTATAACTATTATATAGTATACTTAGTTAATTAATTAATCGATTAAATAATTTTGAATTATAAGTCTATAATTCTCCATAAGTTATAATAATAATATTAATTTAGTATATGTTTTATATATGTGCATGTTAACCAAAAATTATACTAATACATGTTAATTTGATAATTAATTCATTAAATATTATATTCATAATATTTATAAACTTAGTTAATTATACAAATCAGTAGGATAATTTATAAAAATAATTTATCAAGTTTTTGTATTTATTTACTACTTTTCTTTATATATATTCTCAGTTTATATTAATCAAAGTTAATTAGGTAATACATATTAAATTGAGCAAAATAAATAATTTTATATTTTTTTACAGGTTCTATATTCTGTAAAGATGTTATAAAGATTATTAAAATGAATTTTATACTGAAATATTATATATTTAATATTTTCTAATCATTTATCCATTCTATTCGGCCTATAATTACATAAATAGGATAAACAAATTTAGAATTAATTTTTATAATTTTTACAGTATCTATACATCCTAATAGTCATATAAAAATTTCATAATATCAGATTTAATACAGTTTTCTATTTATTTTTATTTCCTTTATTATCTCTCTCCATTTAAAATAAAATACAAAGAATTTCTATTTAAAATACTATATCAACCCATATATTTATTTTTATAATTTTTGCATCCTTATACTAGAGTAATAATCTCAAAAAAATGTTTATAAATATTTTTGGTACTGTTTAATATTTTATTACGAATTTCATATAGTTTTTGTGTTTAATTAATACTTAATTCGTATTTAAATATAACTAATATTCCAAAAATTATTATAATTATTTTTATAAGTACTACTACTGTTATAAATAATTTCCAAGTAAATCTTGCTGATATGAATATTTTTATTTAATTTAAATACGTATTATGTATTAAAATAATTCAGAAAACAATTTAAATATAGAATAAATGTCTAAAATGTTACTTCTTCCGTCCCAATTTAATAGTCCACAGACAAAAAACACATAGTTTAAGAAAAAGTGACTGTCACATGTATTTTTTGTCTATTTTTTTCTTACTTTTCAGTTTTACCCATTACTTTTTACCTATATTTTTGTCTTACTTAAATAAAGCAAGGGTATAAATGTACTTTAACCAATTATTCTTTTCCATTTATGGAAGTGGACTATTAATTTGGGACGGACGAAAAAGGAAAGATGGACTATTAATATGGGGCGGAGGGAGTATATTAAATAATTTTTCTCATCCAATAATTTTTATAAGTCTAATAACCTCTGTAAAATTATCATAACACAATATAAGTATTTATAACAATTAATTTCAATATTTACATAGTATTCGATATATATATTCCATAATGACTTAATAATTCGTTTTAAATATTTATAATTTTTACAATAATTATTTTTGATCACTATTATATCATATAATAATTAAGAAACCAGTAAAAATTATTTTATCAATTATATTATTTCCTATTTAACTCGAATATACATTCGTATATATACAATTTTTATTTTTAATTGTATTTTAATTATAATACGATTATATAATTAATAAAAATAATTTAATAACATACTATATTACTTAACACTAATTATAGTATGATCATATAGATTTTAATATTGATTTTTAATTTATTGTCAATTTAAAACCCAATCGGCTATAAATAAATAAAAAAATGAACCGAAACAAAAAAAATAAAAAAAAATTCGATGGGATAGAATAATACCTCAGGTTTGCTGTGATTTTTGAGAGAGAAATTTACTGAGTGTGTTGGTGAATAAAAAAATGAACTAGTGTTGTATTTATAGGATAGAATTTAGTAAATAAAATAAAAGGAAAATAAATAAAAAAATTTAAAAATCGTGAGACTTTGCAAAAATTTTGGGATATTTTGCTTTATTTTTGTTGATTTATGTATGTAGTCAAATTGTTGTTGTAAATACATTATGACTTAGTACAAAAATTAAAAATGATTTATCCTCCTTTTTAAATGTTTCCGCCGAGAAAAAAAAAAAAAAAAAAAAAAAATATATATATATATATATATATATATATATATATATATATATATATATATATATATATATATATATATATATATATATATATTATTTTAATTTTAATTTTTTTTGTAGATAAATCTAAGATGTATTTTGCTGGCTAAAAATAATTTCCTTCATTATTTATCTTTAATATTTGAAATTAATAATACTACATATGTGTTATTTGATTTTTTTAATACTAATGTAATTAAATTTATAAATTTATCATTTAATTAGTTTATCATTTTTTTCTTAGTTTAATTATTCCATGGTTCATTATTTATAATTTGTCACATTTATTTTATAATGTTAGTTATATAACAATTTCATTATTACAAAGTTAATGTAGGTTATATGTATATACATAATGTTAATAATTCATATATTTCAATTAGTATAAGAATTAAGGTTTAATTTATTAAATTCTATTTAGGTTAGGGTTTTGAATAATATTAGGGTTTATAGTATTAATTACTAATTAGGGTTAGAGTTTATAATATTAATAAATGTTTAGGGTTTACGATATTAATTAATGTTTAGGGTTTTATGTCATTAATTAGGGTTAGGGTTTATTTAGTACGAGCATTTATAATCTGAATATCAACCCTAATGACAGTATACCGGATCAAAAAATGAAATCCTAAGGGTAAATTAGTAATTTTAGAATAGAAAAGTGAGGTTGTTATAGTACCTCCCCGTTAATTTAAACTTCGTCCCGAAGTTTCAGATGGATTTTTCGGATGCATCAGCGGTTGAGAAAAGATGGGGATATCTTCGTTTCATCTGGTCTTCACGTTCCCAGGTATACTCACGACCTCTTTGTGAATTCCAACAGATCTTAACAATAGGAATAGTGCTCTGTTTCAAGCCTTTAACCTCACGATCCATAACCTCTATCGGTTCTTCAACGAAATGCATTTTATCATCAATGCGGATATCATCCAAAGGAATAACGAGTGTGTCATAAGTATGACACTTTTTAAGATTCGAGACATGAAATACATCATGTACATTATTTAGCTCAGAAGGTAATTATAAACGATACGCCACGAGACCAATTCTTTCAGTAATCTTGAAAGGTCCAATAAAACGCGGACTTAGTTTGCTTCGTTTACCAAAACTAACGACGCCTTTCCAAGGGGATATTTTCAACATAACTTTATCACCAACTTGGAATTCTAAATCTTTCCGACGATTATCAGCATAGCTCTTCTTTTGTCTGCGGGCAGTTTCTAATCGTTTCTTAATCTGAACGATTTTTTCTGTAGTTTTATGTATGATTTCAGGACCAGTTAACTATCTGTCCTCTAATTCATCCCAGCACAGTGGGGATCTTCATTGTCGTTTGTATAAGGCCTCAAAAGGTGCAGCCTTAATACTTGAGTGATAGTTGTTGTTGTAAGAAAATTCAGCAAAAGGCAAATGTCTATCCCATCCTTTGCCAAAATTGATAACACTAGCCCGTAGCATATCTTCTAATGTTTGAATGGTTCATTCACTTTGACCATCAGTTTGTGGATGATATGCAGTACTCATGTCGAGTTGAGTTCCAAGAGCAGATTGCAGAGATTTCCAGAATCTAGAAGTGAATCGGCTGTCGCGATCAGAAATGATAGAGATAGTGACTCCATGATGAGAGACAATCTCTTTGATATATAGCTGTGACAATTTGTCCATTCTTTCGGTTTCATTGATCGGTAAGAAGTGTGCAGACTTAGTAAGACGATCCACTATGACCCAAATAGTATCATTGCCTTTAGAAGTCTTGGGCAACTTAGTAATAAAATCTATAGTGATACACTCCCACTTCCACTGCGAAATATCTGGCTATTGAAGTAAACCAGACGGCTTTTGATGCTCGGCCTTAACTTACAAACAAGTAAGACACTTGCTCACATAATCGGCAATATCATATTTCAGATTAGGCCACCAATAAAACTTCTTCACATCGTGATACATTTTACTAGAGCCTGGGTGAATAGAATATCTAGTCTTATTTGCTTCATCCAAGACTAGTTCTCGAAGATTTCCAAAGATTGGGACCCAGATTCGGTTATTGAAATACCTTGTTCTATTTCCCTTAAGTTCAAGTTGCTTTTCGAGAACTTTAAGTCCCTCGAGTTGGACATTCTCTTCCTTCAATGCCTCAAGTTGTGCCTCATGGATTTGAGACGTAAGACTTGTATGAATATACAGATTCAAAGCTCGGACTCGGATCGGTTTAGCATGATCCTTTCTACTAAAGGCATCGGCAAGTACATTTGCCTTGCCAGGATGATACCTAAGCTCACAGTCATAGTCATTTAATAACTCCACCCAACGCCTTTGTCTCATGTTCAATTGCTTCTGGTCAAAAATATGTTGAAGACTTTTGTGATCGATAAATACCGTGAATTTAATTCCGTAAAGGTAATGTCTCCACATCTTCAATTTAAATATCACGGCTCCTAACTCCAAGTTATGTATGGTATAGTTCTCATATTTCTTCAGCTATCTAGACGCATAGGCGATAACCTTTTTACGTTGCATCAAAACACATCCGAAACCTTGATTCGAGGCATCACAGTAGACTACAAAGTCTTCGGTGCCATCAGGTAATGATAGAATCGGGGATGTGGTCAATTTATCCTTTAGAATCTTGAAAGCAGACTCGTGTTCTTCGAACCACTCAAATTTCTCCCCCTTATGAGTTAGCTTGTGAGAGGTTTGGCTAGAATAGAAAAATCTTTGTTAAACCTTCAGTAATAACCAGCAAGTCCCAAAAATTGGCGAATATGCTTCGCACTTCTAGGCATTTCCCAGTTCTGAATACTATGATTTTTGCAGGATCGACATGTATACCTTCACTAACAACTACATATCCGAGAAATTGTACGGTTCGCAGCCAGAATTCACACTTGGAGAACTTGGCATACAGTTATTCCTTCTTTAAGAGCTCTAGAATCAATCGCAGATGTTGCTCATGCTCTTTATAGCTCTTGGAATAGATTAAGATATCATCGATGAAAACGATCACGAATTGGTCATGATAAGGTTTGCATACGCGGTTCATAAGATCCATGAATATAGCAGGAGCATTGGTTAAACTGAAAGGCATGACAAGAAACTCATAGTGTCTGTAACGAGTTCGGAAAGCAGTCTTTGAAACATCAGCTTCCTTGACCCTTAGTTGATGATAACCTGACCTATGATCAATCTTGGAATAGATACTTGACCCTTGCAGTTGGTCAAACAGGTCATCAATGCGCGGGAGTGGACAACGATTCTTGATGGTTAACTTGTTGAGTTCTTGGTAATCAATACACATTTTCAACGTGCCATCTTTCTTCTTGACAAAAAGAACGGGTGCTCCCCACGGAGACGAGCTAGGACGAATGAAACCTTTGTCTAAAATTTCCTGGAGTTGGTTGGATAATTCCATCATCTCTGATGGAGCTAATCGGTATGGTGCCTTTGCAATAAGTGCAGCACCGAGAGTTAAATCAATATGAAACTCAACCTGTCGTTGGGGAGGGAGACCTGGGAGTTATTTAGGAAATACTTCAGGAAAGTCTCAACCACTGGTACATCTTCAATGCGTTTCTCTTCCGGTTCGACTTCCTTAACATGAGCCAAGATGGCTTGATATCCTTTAATTAGATACTTGCAGGTTTTTATGCAAGAGATGATGTTGAGTTTAGAACCACTCATCTCCCCTTGAACAATTAGTGTTTCACCATTCTCAAGAGGAATGTTAATGGTTTTCTCATAGCACATGATTGCAGCTCTTAATGGGCGTAACCAACCCATCCCTACGACTACATCAAAGCTTCCTAACTTGACTGGCAATAGGTCGATCTTAAAGTGTTTGTCGGCTAGAATCTGATCACAGTTTTTATATACGTTGTCTACTTTATAACCTTACCATTTGCTACTTCTACAAGACACTTAATTTCTAAGGCTTGTGGTTTTTCAGTGAATAAGGCACAAAATTCAGTAGATACATAACTTCTATCAGCACCAGAATCGAATAAAATAGTAGCATAGAAGTTGTTAACAAGAAACGTACCCGTTATCACTTCATCATCGTCACGAGCTTCTTCCGCAATCATCACAATTGCTCGGTGATAATGCTAAAAACAAACATATATTTCATAGCATTATCCCTCAAGAAAGACAAGCTTTTAGTTGCAATTGTTCTATTTACAAGTGATATTCGTTTAAATAATAAAAGGTGAAGACAAAAGACAGATTCGACAAATTGAAGACGCAAACGACCAAAAAGCTCAAAAGTACAAAGTACAATCAAAGAGGTTCAAATTATTGATGAGAAACGTCTCAAAATTACAAGAGTATAAGACGCAAAACGCAAAATACAAGATATTAAATTGTACGCAAGGACGTTCGAAAATCCGGAACCAGGACCAGAGTCAACTCTCAACGCTCCACGCAACGGACTAAAAATTACAAGTCAACTATGCACACGAATATAATATAATATATAAATAATTCTATAAATTATTTATATATTATATTATTATTAAAAACCGTCGGCAAGAAAGAAAACAAAGTCATGTGAATTCTCCCAGCTGGCCATGTGTCATAACCCGACCTTAACCATAAGGACGATTACAATAACCTATGATTTCATCGCGAGGTATTGACCTCTATATGCGACATTTTTCAAAAACTGCATTCGTTTTTACAATACAAACCATAGCTTTTATTACAAATACAAGGTTTAAACAACTTAATAATGATTATCGTGTAGCGATAATCTTAGACTTACAAACTTTACATGTGATAATAACAATACGACTTCCAACATATTTTACATTACAAATCCTCCGATATGCAGTTTTATTTTTGACACAAATATGCATACTCGAGATCTTGCTTAAATTCAACATGTTGCAGCGGAAGCTTTTAGTTATCACCTGAGAATAAACATGCTTAAAACGTCAACATAAAGTTGGTGAGATATAGGTTTAATGCCGGCAGCGTTATAAATGTAGACCACAAGATTTCATATATAAACGTTTTAATAAAAATATTCTAAGTTGTTGAGCACTTGATAACCATACTTAACATTTAATCAACGTCGCATATTCCCTTTATTATGAAATCTTACTACACCGTACCAAGTGTAGTCATCGAAACGAAGTACTGTGCAACCGTTGAATACCGGTCGTCCAGTCCGGTTGGGGTTGTCAGGCCCGATAGATCTATCAACAGGATTCGCGTTTACAATACCTCACGTAAATAATAGTTACCAAGTTACAGGGAAGTATGCCAGTGGTACAACTCAACGTAGAATATATATTTTTAATCACTTGTGTCCATAACGTAAATCATAAAATGCATGTATTCTCATCCCGAAATATTTAGAGTTTAAAAGTGGGACTATATACTCACTTTTGCCTTGAAGGTATTTATCACGACTTGGTCTCCGATAGATATCACGAATCTAACCATATATATAATATATCAACATATTTTCTTTTTAAGTAATAGTATATATATATATATATATATATATATATATATATATATATATATATATATATATACTTTTAATATTTTTTTAGTCCGTAGTTAGCAGTCCGATGTTAGTGGTCCACAATTAGTTGCTCAATAAAATAAATAAAGACCCCATCATATTCGTATTGATCATAATTAATCTTGACCCATGGTACCATGTTGTCAAATGACGTGTTGCGTACATAAAGTACCGTGTTGTCAAATGACGTGTTGCGTACAATCATGAGGTCTTATGATTAATCTTCTCGTGTTGTTTACGGGTGGTCCTGAAATATATAAAATCAAATCATAAGTAAATATATATGAAATATCATATTAATTAGAAATATATGATTAATTTAATTTTTCTCCAAATATTTTCGTAGCTAAACTAGCTTCGCATACCCGATCTTGTTTTAGTCGTAGTTTCTTCATTACAACTCCGTTTTTGTTGGTTCAACTTGCCACTTCCTTGAATCGAGTCAAATTTTAAGAATATGAACTGAAAATACCTTAGGTTGTATTCGAAATCACAGGTTATAGGTCAAACTTTGGTGAAACTTATGAAAGTGATCATTTTCCATCATAAAAACAACATTTAATGATCATTTTTCTAAAAATACTTACACTTTGAGTTAAACCATGAAATTTTTATGTGTTAACATATTCATAAGAAATATCATTTTTCCAGAACATGAACTTCCAATTCAAAGCTTAATATGGTTTTTAATTATCCAACCCAAAACAGCCCCCGGTTGCACTCCGACGACGTAGATTCAGTTTTTAAGATGTTCTTTGTAAAACCAAGTTATATCTTATTAAGTTAGCATATGATTATGATATATTACAGGTCTTGAAGTGTTTTAAAAGTTAAGTTAGAAGGATCTATTTAGTTTGCGAACAAGTTTGAAATCATTCAAACTATGTTCTTGTTGTTAAAATTTTATACCACAAAATAAGATAGCTATATGAATATGAATTGAATAAGATTATGAATAAGGTTACTACCTCAAGTTACTTGGACAAAGTTACTGTAAGAGATGAGAAAAATCCTAGAATCAAAAGAGTGGTGGAGTTGGATTGAAAGGTTGGAAGTAAACTTGTTTACTTGGAAGGATTTTTGAAGTGTTCTTGAATGGATTTTCTTATGATGATTAAGGGTTGTTTTTGAAGCTAGATCTTCATGGTTATTTGCTGAGATTATGAAGAACACTTAAGGTTCCTAAGAGTGTGTTTTTGGTTAGAGAAAATGTGTAGTAAAAATGAAAATGGAATGGAGTATAAATGGTGGTGAAAAGATGTATAAATTTGTAATATTGTGCAAAAGTCTTGTAATATGCCAAATTGATTAATCATGCATGCTAAGATCCAAAATTGGCTGACTCATGGCTGCTAATAAAGTGATTGTGATGTATATATACTAATAGTAAATACGTATAGAAGCTGGGTATGATACGGGTACATATACCCTAGATATACGTATAAAAATCTTGAGAAAACGAAACGAGGATTCAAATATAGCTATCTTTTGTAAATATTCTTATATTATTTTATGTATATAAATCCTTTAAAAGTGATAAAATACATATCTATACGATACATGTATAAGAATTATAAGTTTTAAGTATTTAAGTCGAAGAACGTCACATATAGTTATCGTTTTGAAAACTTAAGTTAGTAGTCTCAAAATATACTTATAACTCATTGTTATTAGTACACAATGAGATGTTAAAACATTCTTAGATCATGTTAAATATATAAAAATACATATATATTCACAAACGTATAATTATCGTATGTTATATAGTTCGTGATATCATCGGTCAAATTGGACGGTCAAACGTTGTGTAAAACTCTTTTCAAAAACATAAGTCTCAACAATTTAGATTGCTTATCATGTTGGTAAGGTTTAATTTATGTAAATATTAATCTTATAAGTGTAAAATGATCGGAAAAATCCGGGTCGTTACAGTACCTACCCGTTAAATAAATTTCGTCCCGAAATTTTAAAGTTGTACCTATTTTGCGTTCTCGGAAAACAAATGTGGGTACTTTTGTTTCATCTGATCCTCTCATTCCCAAGTAAACTCGAGACCTCTTCGAGCATTCCAACGAACCTTAACGATTGGTATGTTGCTCTGCTTGAGCCGTTTAACTTCACGGTCCATGATTTCGACTGGTTCTTCTATGAATTGTAGTTTCTCATCGACTTGGATTTCTTCAAGAGGAATGGTGAGATATTCCTTTGCAAGACATTTCTTGAGGTTTGAGACGTGAAATGAATTATGTACTCCGGCAAATTGTTGTGGTAACTCGAGTCGATAGGCTACCGGTCCGATGCGTTCGATGATCTTGAACGGGCCTACATACCTTGGGTTCAGTTTACCCCCTTTTCCAAAACGTATTACACCTTTCCAAGGTGACACCTTTAGCATAACCATGTCACCGATCTGAAACTCTAATGGTTTTCTTCGGACATCCGCGTAGCTCTTTTGGCGACTACGGGCTGTTTTCAATCTCTCCTTGATTTGTACTATCTTCTCAGTCGTTTCGTGTATGATCTCGGGACCAGTTAATTGTCGATCTCCAACTTCATTCCAACAGATAGGGGATCTACACTTCCTTCCATACAATGCTTCGAATGGTGCAGCTTTAATGCTCACATGATAACTGTTATTATACGAGAATTCTGCTAATGGTAGATATTTATCCCGTCCGTTTCCAAAATCGATCACACATGCCCTGAGCATGTCTTCAAGAGTCTGAATTGTTCTTTCACTCTGCCCATCAGTTTGTGGATGATATGCGGTACTCATATCCAAACGAGTTCCCAGGGCCTCCTGTAGTGATTGCCAAAACTTTGATGTAAATCTACTATCACGATCGGATATAATGGAAATAGGTATTCCATGCCTTGAAACAATTTCCTTTATGTATAATCGTAATAGTTTCTCCATTCTATCCATTTTCTTTATAGGAAAGAAATGTGCAGATTTGGTGAGACGATCAACTATTACCCAAATGGTGTCATAACCCCAGGTAGTCTTAGGTAACTTTGTGATGAAATCCATGGTAATACCGTCCCATTTCTATTCTGGGATTTCTGGTTGTTGAAGTAACCCTGATGGCTTCTGGTGTTCTGCTTTGACTTTGGAACAAGTTAAACATTCCCCAACATATGTTGCAACGTCTGTCTTCAAATTAGGCCACCAATAATGCGTCTTAAGATCTTGATACATCTTTCCAACTCCAGGATGTATCGAGTATCTTGTCTTATGTGCCTCATTCAATATCAACTTCCTTAATCCACCCAACTTCGGTACCCAAATACGGTTTGCAAAATATCGAATTCCGTCTTCCCGTATAACGAGTTGCTTCTCATACTTCTTCATTATTTAATTTCCTATGTTTTCTTTAGTAAGAGCTTCTCGTTGAGCCTCTTTGATTTGTGAGTTGAGATTCATGCGAATTTTTATGTTCATTGCTCGTACTCGAATTGGTTCCCGTTCCTTTCTGCTTAGAGCGTCGGCCACTACATTCGCTTTCCCGAGATGATAGCGAATCTCACAATCATAGTTGTTTATTAGCTCGACCCACCTACGTTGCCTCATGTTCAGCTGTTTCTGATCAAAAATATGTTGAAGGCTTTTATGATCAGTAAACACAGTGCATTTAACCCCATATAAATAGTGTCTCCATATCTTCAATGCAAACACTACTGCTTCCAATTCTAAATCATGCGTCGTATAATTCCGCTCGTGAATCTTCAATTGTCGAGATGCGTATGCTATAACTTTCTTCCGTTGCATAAGGACGCAACCAAAACCTTGTCGCGAAGCGTCACAATATTTCTCAAAATCATCGTTCCCTTCAGGTAACGATAAAATAGGTGCTGTAGTCAACTTCTTCTTCAGTAATTGAAATGCAATTTCCTGCTCAGAAGTCCATTCGTACTTCTTCCCTTTTTGCGTTAACGCTATTAATGGTTTAGCTATTCGGGAAAAATCTTGAATAAACCTTCTATAATAACCAGCTAAACCCAAAAATTGGCATATCTACGTTGGTATCTTAGGAGTCTCTCATTTTTCAATGGCCTAAATTTTAGCTGGATCAACCTGAATTCCTTTGCTACTAACAACGTGGCCAAGAAATTGCACTTCTTTCAACCAAAATTCAAACTTAGAAAATTTGGCGTATAACTGTTCTTTTCTTAACAATTCTAATACCAACCTTAAATGCTGCTCATGCTCTTGCTCACTCTTGGAATAGATAAGAATATCATCAATGAAAACAATAACAAACTTATCTAAATACGGACTACAAACTCGATTCATGAGGTCCATGAATACAGCTGGCGCATTAGTCAACCCAAACGGCATAACCAAAAATTCTTAATGACCATAACGTGTCCGAAAAGCAGTTTTCGGAATATCTTCTTCTTTGACACGTAATTGATGATAGCCCGATCTTAAGTCGATTTTCGAGTACACACATGATCCTTGCAGTTGATCAAATAAGTCGTCAATTCTCGGTAGTGGATACCGATTCTTGATAGTTAACTTATTTAATTCATGATAATCTGTACACATCCTAAAAGATCCATCTTTCTTTTGACGAATAAAATCGGAGCTCCCCACGGTGAAGTACTTGGTCGTATGAATCCACGGTCTAGTAATTCTTTTAACTAACTCTGAAGTTCTTTTAACTCAGATGGTGCAAGTCTATATGGAGCACGAGCCACTGGTGCAGCTCCTGGTACTAGATCTATTTGAAATTCTACAGATCTAAATGGAGGTAATCCCGGCAACTCTTCCGGAAAGACTTCAGGAAAATCTCTTGCCACAGGCACGCCATTAATGCTCTTCACTTTTTCCTTCATTTCGACTTTATTAACATGTGCTAAGATAGCATAACACCCTTTCTTCAAGCACTTTTGAGCTTTCAAACAACTAATGAGTTTTAGCTTTGAGTTACCCTTCTCTCCATAAATCATTACTGGCGTTTTATCCTTACGAGGAATGCGAATTGCCTTCTTGGCACACACAACTTCAGCTCCTATTTTGGACATCCAGTCCATGCCGACTATTACATCAAAACTTCCTAATTCTATGGGTATCAAATCAATCTTAAATGTTTCTCCGGCTAAATTTATTTTACAATCACGGCAAATTTTATCGGCTTTAATTAGTTTACCATTAGCTAACTCAATCATGTACTTAGCATCTAGAGGTAATGATGAACAATTCAATTTAACGTAAAAGTCTCTACTCACATAACTTCTATCGGCACCAGTATCAAATATAATAGATGCGGATAAGTTATTAATAGTAAACGTACCCGTAACAAGCTCCGGGTCTTCACACGCCTCTCTAGCATTAATAACAAATGCTCTTCCACGTGCAGATTCATTATTCTTCTCTGGATTCGGACACTGGCTCTTATAATGACCCTGTTTCCCACACCCATAACAGGTAACATTGGCCAAGGCAGTTCTATTTGCATTAGTGGCAGGAGTCTTGGTGCCATTTGTATTTGTAACAGGAATCCGACAAGCTTCAGCAAGATGACCCCTTCGATTACAATTTTTGCACACCATATTACAATAACCAGAGTGATGTTTGTGGCATCTGTTACATAAAGGATTTCGTCCTTTGTAAACTGAGTTCGAACCGCTAGCCGCACCTTGCGTGGTTTCTTGTTTCTTGTTGGATTGTTGATGATTACCTTCCCACTTTCTTTTGTTTCCCGATGTCTTGACATCGGTGTTCTTATCCAGAATAATCTGGTCCATCAACTCGTTCGCCATGGTGATGGCTTAATGAATAGTCTTGGGTTTCGATGCTGTAACATTTGCTTTGACATTTTTAGGCAAACCATCTTTGTACAGTTCTATCTTCCGTTCTTCGGTTGGTACCAATTCGGGACATAGCAAAGCTAATTCCATGAATTGCTGATTGTAGTTGGTGAGTTTAGTACCAACAACTTTCAGGCTTCGTAATTCAGCTTCCAACTTCCTAACCTCGTTCCTTGGACAATACTCGTTGATTAGCATTGTTTTGAATTCTTCCCAGGGAGTATCATAAGCTACATCTCCTCCTACGGCCTTCACATAGTTTTTCCACCATGTGAGTGCACTATCTTGTAAGGTGCACGATGCATACTTGGTCATGTCCTTCTCAATACAACCACTGATTTTAAATACAGACTCAATCTTTTCGATCCACCGGGTTAAACCGACTGGTCCTTCTGTTCCACTGAATGATGAGGGCTTGCAACCTTGAAAAGTTTTGTAAGCACATCCCACACGAGGATTTGGGTTAACTGCAGCACCTCTCGCATCCTCGACCCATAACATTCTGTCGTCCACTCACTGATTGATGAGTTCCTCGATTTCTTGTTCCGTCATTCGGTTCAATCGCGCCATAATCTTCAATAAGAATGAAAAAAAATAATTATTCACATGGAATATTATAGATGTAGTATGTATTTACAGTACATCGTAGCTTATTAATAATATGAACCAGTTATTATTATAAAAGCCTTTTCTTCTTATTAGCGTTTTATAATTATATCTAGGGTAGTACCTACCCGTTAAAGTTCATACTTAATAGCTTAGTACAGAAATCAATTACTATCACCCAAATAATACTCAACCATGGAAAATTATTGCATTTCACACTTCACTATTTTACATATGCTTATCTTACATCAAACATTAAGCAAACCACACTAGTAATATTATACAAAACGTTATATGATCCCATGGTTTAAAACAACAGCGCATCATTTAACCCAAAACGTTTGTGTTCAAAGAAATAGCTTATAGGTTATCTTGACTATCTCCCTGTGTTTTGGCTGAGGAACCGAAGAACTGGATGTCGGGATAGAACTAATAGGAATAGCGGGAATAGGGGTGGAAGTGTCTGGTGGAGTTGGTGCCACAACATCCTCACTAAACTTGGGATTTGGATTTTCCAATTCAGTAGCCTTTCGTTTCTTTCCTCTTTCAAACTTGTCTTTCGTAATTTCCTGTATTTTTTCCTCCTCAGGATCACTTTCCGGTTCTTCTTCAATTGATTCATCCGAAAATTTTGAGTCTTCCCCAAAGGTATCGTTTTTATCATCGGACAGGTTAATGACTGGTGAAATGTCCCGTTCTTATTGATTAAAAACGTTCCATATTAATTGATTTCGTTGCGAGGTTTTGACCTCTATATGAGACATTTTTTAAAGACTGCATTCATTTTAAAACAAACCATAACCTTTATTTCATCAATAAAGGTTTAAAAAGCTTTACGTAGATTATCAAATAATGATAATCTAAAATATCCTGTTTACACACGACCATTACATAATGGTTTACAATACAAATATATTACAACAAAATAACTTTCTTGAATGCAGTTTTTACACAATATCATACAAGCATGGACTCCAAATCTCGTCCTTATTTAAGTATGCGACAGCGGAAGCTCTTAATAATCACCTGAGAATAAACATGCTTAAAACGTCAACAAAAATGTTGGTGAGTTATAAGTTTAACCTATATATATCAAATCATAATAATAGACCACAAGATTTCATATTTCAATACACATCCCATACATAGAGATAAAAATCAATCATATGGTGAACACCTGGTAACCGACATTAACAAGATGCATATATAAGAATATCCCCATCATTCCGGGACACCCTTCGGATATGATATAAATTTCGAAGTACTAAAGCATCCGGTACTTTGGATGGGGTTTGTTAGGCCCAATAGATCTATCTTTAGAGTTCGCGTCAATTAGGGTGTCTGTTCCCTAATTCTTAGATTACCAGACTTAATAAAAAGGGGCATATTCGATTTCGATAATTCAACCATAGAGTGTAGTTTCACGTACTTGTGTCCATTTTGTAAATCATTTATAAAACCTGCATGTATTCTCATCCCAAAAATATTAGATTTTAAAAGTGGGACTATAACTCACTTTCACAGATTTTTACTTCGTCGGGAAGTAAGACTTGGCCACTGGTTGATTCACGAACCTATAACAATATATACATATATATCAAAGTATGTTCAAAATATATTTACAACACTTTTAATATATTTTGATGTTTTAAGTTTATTAAGTCAGATGTCCTCGTTAGTAACCTACAACTAGTTGTCCACAGTTAGATGTACAGAAATAAATCGATAAATATTATCTTGAATCAATCCACGACCCAGTGTATACGTATCTAAGTATTGATCACAACTCAAACTATATATATTTTAGAATCAACCTCAACCCTGTATAGCTAACTCCAACATTCACATATAGAGTGTCTATGGTTGTTCCGAAATATATATAGATGTGTCGACATGATAGGTTGAAACATTGTATACGTGTCTATGGTATCTCAAGATTACATAATATACAATACAAGTTGATTAAGTTATGGTTGGAATAGATTTGTTAACAATTTTCACGTAGCTAAAATGAGAAAAATTATCCAATCTTGTTTTACCCATAACTTCTTCATTTTAAATCCGTTTTGAGTGAATCAAATTGCTATGGTTTCATATTGAACTCTATTTTATGAAACTAAACAGAAAAAGTATAGGTTTATAGTCGGAAAAATAAGTTACAAGTCGTTTTTGTAAAGGTAGTCATTTCAGTCGAAAGAACGACGTCTAGATGAGCATTTTAGAAAACATACTTCCACTTTGAGTTTAACCATAATTTTTGGATAAAGTTTCATGTTCATAATAAAAATTATTTTCTCAGAATAACAACTTTTAAATCAAATTTTATCATAGTTTTTAATTAACTAACCCAAAACAGCCCGCGGTGTTACTACGACGGCGTAAATCCGGTTTTACGGTGTTTTTCGTGTTTCCAGGTTTTAAATCATTAAGTTAGCATATCATATAGATATAGAACATGTGTTTAGTTGATTTTAAAAGTCAAGTTAGAAGGATTAACTTTTATTTGCGAACAAGTTTAGAATTAACTAAACTATGTTCTAGTGATTACAAGTTTAAACCTTCGAATAAGATAGCTTTATATGTATGAATCGAATGATGTTATGAACATCATTACTACCTTAAGTTCCTTGGATAAACCTACTGGAAAAGAGAAAAGTGGATCTAGCTTCAATGGATCCTTGGATGGCTCGAAGTTCTTGAAGCAGAATCATGACACGAAAACAAGTTCAAGTAAGATCATCACTTGAAATAAGATTGTTATAGTTATAGAAATTGAACCAAAGTTTGAATATGATTATTACCTTGTATTAGAATGATAACCTACTGTAAGAAACAAAGATTTCTTGAGGTTGGATGATCACCTTACAAGATTGGAAGTGAGCTAGCAAACTTGAAAGTATTCTTGATTTTATGAAACTAGAACTTTTGGAATTTATGAAGAACACTTAGAACTTGAAGATAGAACTTGAGAGAGATTAATTAGATGAAGAAAATTGAAGAATGAAAGTGTTTGTAGGTGTTTTTGGTCGTTGGTGTATGGATTAGATATAAAGGATATGTAATTTTGTTTTCATGTAAATAAGTCATGAATGATTACTCATATTTTTGTAATTTTATGAGATATTTCATGCTAGTTGCCAAATGATGGTTACCACATGTGTTAGGTGACTCACATGGGCTGCTAAGAGCTGATCATTGGAGTGTATATACCAATAGTACATACATCTAAAAGCTGTGTATTGTACGAGTACGAATACGGGTGCATACGAGTAGAATTGTTGATGAAACTGAACGAGGATGTAATTGTAAGCATTTTTGTTAAGTAGAAGTATTTTGATAAGTGTATTGAAGTCTTTCAAAAGTGTATAAATACATATTAAAACACTACATGTATATACATTTTAACTGAGTCGTTAAGTCATCGTTAGTCGTTACATGTAAGTGTTGTTTTGAAACCTTTAGGTTAACGATCTTGTTAAATGTTGTTAACCCAATGTTTATAATATCAAATGAGATTTTAAATTATTATATTATCATGATATTATCATGTATGAATATCTCTTAATATGATATATATACATTAAATGTCTTTACAACGATAATCGTTACATATATGTCTCGTTTAAAAATCATTAAGTTAGTAGTCTTGTTTTTACATATGTAGTTCATTATTAATATACTTAATGATATGTTTACTTATCATAGTATCATGTTAACTATATATATGTCCATATATATGTCATCATATAGTTTTTACAAGTTTTAACGTTCGTGAATCACCGATCAACTTGGGTGGTCAATTGTCTATATGAAACATATTTCAATTAATCAAGTCTTAACAAGTTTGATTGCTTAACATGTTGGAAACATTTAATCATGTAAATATCAATCTCAATTAATATATATAAACATGAAAAAGTTCGGGTCACTACAGTACCTACCCGTTAAATAAATTTCGTCCCGAAATTTTAAGCTGTTGAAGGTGTTGACGAATCTTCTGGAAATAGATGCGGGTATTTCTTCTTCATCTAATCTTCACACTCCCAGGTGAACTCGGGTCCTCTACGAGCATTCCATCGAACCTTAACAATTGGTATCTTGTTTTGCTTAAGTCTTTTAACCTCACGATCCATTATTTCGACGGGTTCTTCGATGAATTGGAGTTTTTCGTTGATTTGGATTTCATATAATGGAATAGTGAGATCTTCTTTAGCAAAACATTTCTTCAAATTCGAGACGTGGAAAGTGTTATGTACAGCCGCGAGTTGTTGAGGTAATTCAAGTCGGTAAGCTACTGGTCCGACACGATCAATAATCTTGAATGGTCCAATATACCTTGGATTTAATTTCCCTCGTTTACCAAATTGAACAACGCCTTTCCAAGGTGCAACTTTAAGCATGACCATCTCTCCAATTTCAAATTCTATATCTTTTCTTTTAATGTCAGCGTAGCTCTTTTGTCGACTTTGGGCGGTTTTCAACCGTTGTTGAATTTGGATGATATTCTCGGTAGTTTCTTGTATAATCTCCGGACCCGTAATCTGTCTATCTCCCACTTCACTCCAACAAATCAGAGACCTGCACTTTCTACCATAAAGTGCTTCAAACGGCGCCATCTCAATGCTTGAATGGTAGCTGTTGTTGTAGGAAAATTCTGCTAACGGTAGATGTCGATCCCAACTATTTCCGAAATCAATAACACATGTTCGTAGCATGTCTTCAAGCGTTTGTATCGTCCTTTCGCTCTGCCCATCAGTTTGTGGATGATAGGCAGTACTCATGTCTAGACGAGTTCCTAATGCTTGCTGTAATGTCTGCCAGAATCTTGAAATAAATCTGCCATCCCTATCAGAGATAATAGAGATTGGTATTCCATGTCTGGAGACGACTTCCTTCAAATACAGTCGTGCTAACTTCTCCATCTTGTCATCTTCTCTTATTGGCAGGAAATGTGCTGATTTGGTGAGACGATCAACTATTACCCAAATAGTATCAAAACCACTTGCAGTCCTTGGCAATTTAGTGATGAAATCCATGGTAATGTTTTCCCATTTCCATTCTGGGATTTCGGGTTGTTGAAGTAGACCTGATGGTTTCTGATGCTCAGCTTTGACCTTAGAACACGTCAAACATTCTCCTACGTATTTAACAACATCGGCTTTCATACCCGGCCACCAAAAATGTTTCTTGAGATCCTTGTACATCTTCCCCGTTCCAGGATGTATTGAGTATCTGGTTTTATGAGCTTCTCTAAGTACCATTTCTCTCATATCTCCAAATTTTGGTACCCAAATCCTTTCAGCCCTATACTGGGTTCCGTCTTCCCGAATATTAAGATGCTTCTCCGATCCTTTGGGTATTTCATCCTTTAAATTTCCCTCTTTTAAAACTCCTTGTTGCGCCTCCTTTATTTGAGTAGTAAGGTTATTATGAATCATTATATTCATAGATTTTACTCGAATGGGTTCTCTGTCCTTCCTGCTCAAGGCATCGGCTACCACATTTGCCTTCCCCGGGTGGTAACGAAATCTCAAAGTCGTAATCATTCAATAATTCAATCCACCTACGCTGCCTCATATTCAGTTGTTTCTGATTAAATATATGTTGAAGACTTTTGTGATCGGTATATATAATACTTTTGACCCCATATAAGTAGTGCCTCCAAGTCTTTAATGCAAAAACAACCGCGCCTAATTCCAAGTCATGCGTCGTATAATTTTGTTCGTGAATCTTCAATTGTCTAGACGCATAAGCAATCACCTTCGTTCGTTGCATTAATACACAACCGAGACCTTGCTTTGATGCGTCACAATAAATCACAAAATCATCATTCCCTTCAGGCAATGACAATATAGGTGCCGTAGTTAGCTTTTTCTTCAATAACTGAAACGCTTTCTCTTGTTCATCATTCCATTCAAATTTCTTCCCTTTATGAATTAATGCAGTCAAGGGTTTTGCTATTCTGGAAAAGTCTTGGATGAACCTTCTGTAGTAACCAGCTAGTCCTAAAAACTGGCGTATGTGTTTCGGAGTTTTCGGGGTTTCCCACTTTTCAACAGTTTCTATCTTTGCCGGATCCACCTTAATACCTTCTTTGTTCACTATGTGACCGAGGAATTGAACTTCTTCCAACCAAAATGCACACTTTGAAAACTTAGCGTACAATTCTTCCTTCCTCAATACTTCTAACACCTTTCTCAAATGTTCACCGTGTTCTTGGTCATTCTTTGAGTAAATAAGTATGTCATCAATGAAAACAATGACAAACTTGTCAAGGTATGGTCCACACACTCGGTTCATAAGGTCCATGAACACAGCTGGTGCATTAGTTAAACCAAAAGGCATGACCATAAACTCGTAATGACCGTAACGTGTTCTGAAAGCAGTCTTTGGAATATCATCTTCTTTCACCCGCATTTGATGATACTCGGAATGTAAGTCAATCTTTGAATAAACAGACGAGCCTTGTAGTTGATCAAATATGTCGTCGATTCTCGGTAGTGGGTAGCGGTTCTTGATGGTAAGTTTGTTCAACTCTCGGTAGTTGATACACAACCTGAATGTACCATCTTTCTTATTGACAAACAAAATAGGAGCTCCTCACGGTGATGTGCTTGGCTTTGCAGTTCTTTCATCTCGCTGGGTGCGAGTCTGTAAGGAGCACGAGCTATTGGTGCAGCTCCTGGTACAAGATCTATTTGAAATTCAACGGATCGATGTGGGGGTAATCCCGGTAATTCTTTCAGAAATACATCGGGAAATTCTTTTGCAATGGGAACATCATTGATGCTCTTTTCTTCAGTTTGTACTTTCTCGACGTGTGCTAGAACAGCATAGCAACCTTTTCTTATTAGTTTTTGTGCCTTCAAATTACTAATAAGATGTAGCTTCGTGTTGCCCTTTTCTCCGTACACCATTAAGGGTTTTCCTTTTTCTCGTATAATGCGAATTGCATTTTTGTAACAAACAATCTCTGCTTTCACTTCTTTCAACCAGTTCATACCGATTATCACATCAAAACTCCCTAACTCTACTGGTATCAAATCAATCTTAAATGTTTCGCTAACCAGTTTAATTTCTCGATTCCGACATATATTATCTGCTGAAATTAATTTACCATTTGCTAATTCGAGTAAAAATTTACTATCCAATGGAGTCAATGGACAACTTAATTTAGCACAAAAATCTCTACTCATATAGCTTCTATCCGCACCCGAATCAAATAAAACGTAAGCAGATTTATTGTCAATAAGAAACGTACCCGTAACAAGCTCCGGGTCTTCCTGTGCCTCTGCCGCATTAATATTGAAAACTCTTCCGCGGCCTTGTCCATTCGTGTTCTCCTGGTTCGGGCAATTTCTAATAATGTGGCCCGGTTTTCCACATTTATAACAAACTACATTGGCATAATTTGCTCCGACACTACTTGCTCCGCCATTACTCGTTCCGACACCATTTGTTCCTTTCGTTCTATTAACCCCTGGTCCGTAGACCTCACACTTCGCCGCGCTATGACCATTTCTTTTACACTTGTTGCAAAATTTGGTGCAGAACCCCGAGTGATACTTTTCACACCTTTGGCATAGCTGCTTCTGATTGTTGTTGTTGTTGCGGTTATTATTGTTGTTGGGATGATTGTTGTAGTTGCTGTTGTTGTTATTGTTGTTGTTGTTGTTGTTATTGTTGTTGTTGTTGTTGTTGTTGTTGTTGAGCCGTTTGTTGTAGTTGCGATTGATGTTGCAATTGTTGGGATAATTGTTGCGATTATTGTTGTAATTGCTGTTGTTGTTATATTGGTGATTCTTATCACCGTTTTCCTCCCACTTTCTTTTGACTTGCTTCACATTGGCCTCTTCAGCAGTCTGTTCTTTAATTCTTTCTTCAATCTGGTTCACTAGTTTGTGAGCCATTCTACATGCCTGTTGTATGGAGGCGGGCTCGTGTGAACTTATATCTTCTTGGATTCTTTCCGGTAATCCTTTCACAAACGCGTCGATCTTCTCTTCCTCATCTTCGAATGCTCCCGGACACAATAGGCACAATTCTGTGAATCGTCTTTCGTACGTGGTAATATCAAATCCTTGGGTTCGTAACCCTCTAAGTTCTGTCTTGAGCTTATTGACCTCAGTTCTGGGACGGTACTTCTCGTTCATCAAGTGCTTGAATGCTGACCACGGTAGTGCGTACGCATCGTCTTGTCCCACTTGCTCTAGATAGGTATTCCACCATGTTAACGCAGAACCTGTGAAGGTATGCGTAGCGTACTTCACTTTGTCCTCTTCAGTACACTTACTTATGGCAAACACCGATTCGACCTTCTCGGTCCACCGTTTCAATCCGATCGGTCCTTCGGTTCCATCAAATTCCAAAGGTTTGCAGGCAGTGAATTCTTTGTAGGTGCATCCTACACGATTTCCTGTACTGCTAGATCCAAGGTTATTGTTGGTATGTAGCGCAGCCTGTACTGCGGCTATGTTTGAAGCTAGAAAAGTACGGAATTCCTCTTCATTCATATTCACAGTGTGTCGAGTAGTTGGTGCCATTTCCTTCAAAATAGTCAAATGGAACAAGTTAATCATACAGAATATTAAGAGTAGTTAATAGTATTTCGTAGCATAATATGAACTCATTTATAAAAGCTTTTTCTTCATATTAGCGTTTTATAAGTTTAAATTCGGGTAGTACATACCCGTTAAGTTCATACTTAGTAGCTAATATACAATTCAACTACTACAATTCTATATGAAAAACTGATTATAATAATATTTCGCGTTCAAACTTTTACACAATATTTTACAAACTTACAATACCGCTTATTTTACATATAGCATGAAATATAGCACACAATAAATTTGATACAAGATGGTTGTGAAGATAATTCTAGCTAGTACACAAGTCGTTCAGCAAAGGCAATAAAGACACGTAATTCATACGTCCAGAAACAAGTCATGCATTCTGGTTTTACTAGGATTACTTCCCATCCTTGGTCTTGTGGAACATAACCGTTATGGCCGTTGATAAGACAGCGTGTTGTAACGTCGTCAAAGGGACGAGGGTTACGTAATGTCCAACAGTCCCGTAACAATCTAAAAACCTCATTTCTTACCCCAATTACCGACTCCGTCACTTGTGGAAATGTTTTGTTTAATAGTTGTAGCCCGATGTTCTTGTTCTCACTTTGGTGAGAAGCGAACATTACTAATCCATAAGCATAACATGCTTCTTTATGTTGCATGTTAGCCGCTTTTTCTAAATCACGAAGTCCAATATTCGGATATATTGAGTCAAAATAATTTCTTAACCCACTGCGTAAAATAGCATTTGGGTTCCCCGCAATATATGCGTCAAAGTAAACACATCGTAACTTATGGATTTCCCAATGTGATATCCCCCATCTTTCGAACGAAAGCCTTTTATAAACCAAGGCATTCTTGGAACGTTCTTCGAATGTCTTACAAACTGATCTCGCCTTAAATAGTTGTGCCGAAGAATTCTGACCGACTCTAGACAAGATTTCATCAATCATGTCTCCGGGTAGGTCTCTTAAAATATTGGGTTGTCTATCCATTTTGTGTTTTTATACTGTAAAATAGACAAGAGTTAGATTCATAAAAAAAATACTTATTAATACAAGCAATTTTTACATATATCATAAAGCATAAGCACACTATATTACATGTATTACACCACACGAATACAACTATCTTATTCCAACTCGCTTGTTTCTTCTTCTTCGGTTTTGGTTCGTTTTGCCAAGTTTCTAGGGATATATGATGTTCCCCTAATACGAGCCGTTATTTTCCACATTGGTTTAGAAAAACCTGGTGGTTTAGAGGTTCCCGGGTCATTGTTACAACTTAAGGACTTCGGGGGTTGACGATACATATAAAGTTCATCGGGGATGGAATTAGATTTCTCTATTTTTATGCCCTTTCCCTTATTATTTTCTTTTGCCTTTTTAAATTCAGTTGGGGTAATTTCTATAACATCATCGGAATTCTCGTCGGAATCCGATTCATCGGAGAATTGGTAATCCTCCCAATATTTTGCTTCCTTGGCGGAAACACCATTGACCATAATTAACCTTGGTCGGTTGGTTGAGGATTTTCTTTTACTTAACCGTTTTATTATTTCCCCCACCGATTCTATTTCTTCATCCGGTTCCGATTCTTCTTCCGGTTCCGATTCTTCTTCCGGTTCCGACTCTTCTTCCAGTTCCTCTTCGGGAACTTGTGAATCAGTCCACGAATCATTCCAATTTACATTTGACTCTTCATTATTATTAGGTGAGTCAATGGGACTTGTTCTAGAGGTAGACATCTATCACATAATATCAAACGCGTTAAGAGATTAATATATCACATAATATTCACATGTTAAAAATATATAGTTTCCAACAAAATTTGTTAAGCAATCATTTTTCAAGTAAACACGGTCGAAGTCCAGACTCACTAATGCATCCTAACAAACTCGATAAGACACACTAATGCAAAATTATGGTTCTCTAAGACCAACGCTCGGATACCAACTGAAATGTCCCGTTCTTATTGATTAAAAGCGTTCCATATTAATTGATTTCGTTGCGAGGTTTTGACCTCTATATGAGACGTTTTTCAAAGACTGCATTCATTTTTAAAACAAACCATAACCTTTATTTCATAAATAAAGATTTAAAAAGCTTTACGTAGATTATCAAATAATGATAATCTAAAATATCATGTTTACACACGACCATTACATAATGGTTTACAATACAAATATGTTACAACAAAATAAGTTTCTTGAATGCAGTTTTTACACAATATCATAAAAGCATGGACTCCAAATCTCGTCCTTATTTAAGTATGCGATAGCGGAAGCTCTTAATAATCACCTGAGAATAAACATGCTTAAAACGTCAACAAAAATGTTGGTGAGTTATAGGTTTAACCTATATATATCAAATCATAATAATAGACCACAAGATTTCATATTTCAATACACATCCCATACATAGAGATAAAAATCAATCATATGGTGAACACCTGGTAACCGACATTAACAAGATGCATATATAAGAATATCTCCATCATTCCGGGACACCCTTCGGATATGATATAAATTTCGAAGTACTAAAGCATCCGGTACTTTGGATGGGGTTTGTTAGGCCCAATAGATCTATCTTTAGAGTTCGCGTCAATTAGGGTGTCTGTTCCCTAATTCTTAGATTACCAGACTTAATAAAAAGGGGCATATTCGATTTCGATAATTCAACCATAGAGTGTAGTTTCACGTACTTGTGTCCATTTTGTAAATCATTTATAAAACCTGCATGTATTCTCATCCCAAAAATATTAGATTTTAAAAGTGGGACTATAACTCACTTTCACAGATTTTTACTTCGTCGGGAAGTAAGACTTGGCCACTGGTTGATTCACGAACCTATAACAATATATACATATATATCAAAGTATGTTCAAAATATATTTACAACACTTTTAATATATTTTGATGTTTTAAGTTTATTAAGTCAGATGTCCTCGTTAGTAACCTACAACTAGTTGTCCACAGTTAGATGTACAGAAATAAATCGATAAATATTATCTTGAATCAATCCACGACCCAGTGTATACGTATCTAAGTATTGATCACAACTCAAACTATATATATTTTAGAATCAACCTCAACCCTGTATAGCTAACTCCAACATTCACATATAGAGTGTCTATGGTGAAAGGACCCGTTCATATACATTATAAACGATTCACAATAGTTGATTACATTGCGAGGTATTTGACCTCTATATGATACATTTTACAAACATTGCATTCGTTTTTAAAAGACAATCTTTCTTTACATCAAAAATTGACAGGCATGCATACCATTTCATAATATCCACTATCCAACTATAAATTGATTTAATAATAATCTTTGATGAACTCAATGACTCGAATGCAACGTTCTTCGAAATATGCTATGAAAGACTCCAAGTAATATCTTTAAAATGAGCAAATGCACAGCGGAAGATTTTTTTAACACCTGAGAATAAACATGCTTTAAAGTGTCAACCAAAAGGTTGGTGAGTTCATTAGTTTATCATAATCATTTATTTCCATCATTTTAATAGACCAAAAGAATTTCATTTCCAGTTCTCATAAATATACGTCCCATGCATAGAGACAAAAAATAATCATTCATATGGTGAACACCTGGTAACCAACATTAACTAGATACATATAAGAATATCCCCTATCATTCCGGGATCCTCCTTCGGACATGATATAATTTCGAAGTACTAAAGCATCCGGTACTTTGGATGGGGTTTGTTAGGCCCAATAGATCTATCTTTAGGATTCGCGTCAATTAGGGTGTCTGTTCCCTAATTCTTAGATTACCAGACTTTAATAAAAAGGGGCATATTCGATTTCGATAATTCAACCATAGAATGTAGTTTCAATTACTTGTGTCTATTTCATCAAACATTTATAAAAGCGCATGTATTCTCAGTCCCAAAAATATAAAGGGTAAAAAGGCAAATGAAACTCACCATACTGTATTTCGTAGTAAAAATACATATAACGTCATTGAACAAGTGCAAGGTTGACCTCAGATTCACGAACCTAAATTAATTATATATATTTATGTGTTGGTCAATATTTATCTAACAAATTAGGTCAAGTCATAGTGTACCACAATCCTAATGCTCGAGACTAATATGCAAAAGTCAACAAAAGTAAATTTGACTCAAAATAATTTCCAAAAATTTATACATGATTAATATATAGTTTAAATATCGTCGTTTTATATTTTTAAATATTTTTAAACGATTTATTAGAGTAAATAATATAATTTATTTATTAATAAATAAAATTTTATATTATATTTATATAATAAAATATACTTTTATATATATTAAGTAATAAAATTTATAGGGTTCATTTAATATTATAAAGATAATATGATACGTATTATTAAAGTAAGTTATTACACGTAGTAAAATATGTTTGTATCAAATATTTATTTGATAAAATAATATCTATAATGATAGTAAGTAAAAGTTGTATTATTTTGTAATAATAATTATTATTATAAAAATATCAATATTTATAATTACTAAGATAACATTATGAAAAACGATAATTCTAATTATGATAACTTTAATATTTACGATAATTTTTAATATTATCTTTAAAATAATAATTCTATTTAAAGTAATAATAATAATGATATTCTATAGTAACAATGACATTTCTATTAAAATGATAATTTTTGTTAAAATGATAGTTTTAATACTAACGATAATTTTAATAATAATAGTAATGATAAAAATAATAAGAACGATAATTTTATCTAAATCAATATCTTATAATATTTTAATTTCATCATGATACTCTTACCCATTATTTCCTAATCATTTCATTTAATAGCTTTTAATCGTCTTTTATATCGTGTTCGTAATAATGATAATAATAGTAATCAAAATAATTAGGTGTTACAAATATTTGTTTTAATTACACTAATATTAATAATGATAGTTACTATAACATTATTAACGATAATACTAATAATTATCTTAATGATAATATAGTAATAATAATAATAACAATAACAATAACAATAACCATTTTTAAATAATGATATATATATTAATAATGATAATAATAATAATAATAATACCAATAATAATAATAATAATAATAATAATAATAATAATAATAATAATAATAATAATAATAATAATAATAATAATAATAATAATAATAATAATTGGATAATAATAATAATACTAATTATAACTTTAACGATAATAACGATAGTAATAATAAAAAAAATAACAATTTTTAATGATAAATCCTTTTATTGATAAAGATAATAATAATAATAAGATAAAACTAGAACGACGATAATAACGACGATAATAATAATCATTTTTAATAATAATACAAAAATTCGATGGACTATAACTTCAAATCCGTTCATCGAAATCATTCGATATCTAAATGAAAAGTTCTTAATTTTTCGCTAGCTTTCCAACGACATGCATATCTTATACCTTATCTCAGTCGCATATATAACTAATTCAGGATTCAACATAACCTAACTAAAGGCAATATTAAAAGTACAAACATGCATAATCCTATATACTCGAGCACTAGTCAGGGATACACTATTAGTATATAAAAGTTAAATTATGAGTACTCACGTATCAATATTGAGATTCAATATTGCAGGAAAGGTACGTAGACGCAACGGAGATGATAAACACTATATTGACCTCACGAGCATACCCATGAACCATACCAATCACCTCCATAGCTATAACCCATAATTTCCTTAATCCAATCCCACTCGAAAAACAATTTCGAAATCACTCGGACAGCACTCTGACGTAATATTTTATGTATACTAATAATATCTTGAAATAATACGGAGTAAATATATATATGTAAATCGATTGAGAGAGTTTAGAGAAAAATATTTTCAAGTTTCTATGAAATAATGAAACCTATTGAATTCTATTTATAATAGATTTTTGAATTATTAAAGTGAATTATTAAAGTATGAATTATTAAAGTGAATTATTAAAGTATGAATTATTAAAGTGAATTATTAAAGTATGAATTATTAAAGTGAATTATTAAAGTATGAATTATTAAAGTGAATTATTAAAGTTAAAGTAAAGTAAAAATAAAGTAAAGGTAAAGTTTAAGTATAGTAAAAGTATAAAACTATGTACGTATAATACGCGTATAAATATATATAATATTAATTTAAATCATTATATATATTTAATAAAATAAAATATAAATATCGTTATCTTTATCATACTGGTTAAGTAATGAGTTGTCAAAAGTGGTTCTAGATATTTATAAAAGTTATATACGTTTTAATAATAAAGTTCTTTTTAAAATGAAAACGTTTTTGTACGTTTGAAACTAAATCAAATAAATATAATAATTTTGTTTTCCAAAACCAAATATATTTTTAAGAATCATTTTGTTTAAAGGTTAAAATAATGGAAATCGTTATATCATAAAATGTTTTAAAAAATTAGAATCATATATATTCATAATAGGTTTCAAGTTTTTAAATTACAGTTTGTTGGTGAAGCATGGAATAAAGTTCAAAGGTTAAATAAACGTATGAAATCATCTTAATGAAAAATGTCGAGTTACTTAACTTGTCAATATCCAACATCTAAGTTATTTACACTTCACGTTCTTACTTATAAATCACTTTACCATTTTCCGAATGTTGTCAAAAAGAATAGATTTCTTAAATCACAGTGGACCTCATAACATAGACCCGTAATCATATCATAATGTATCTGATAAATCAACAATTTGATATTATCTTCTAATTCCATCGATAAACATATTGAAACAAATACGATCATGTAAAGTATTATACGCTTAATACTTTATTAATATTCTCAAGTTATAATATATATATATATATATACATATATATACATATTTATTTATATATAACGGTTCGTGAATCGTCTGAATTTGGTCGAGGTTATAATGAATGTATGAACACAATTTAAAATTCTTGAGATTTAACTTAACAAACTTTGCTTATCGTGTCGGAATAATATAAAGATAAAGTTTAAATTTGATTGGAAATTTCCGGGTTGTCACAGTACCTACCCGTTAAAGAAATTTCGTCCCGAAATTTGAGTGGAAAGGTCGTGAATGATAATAAGTATGTTTTCATGATGCATACAGGCTGAAAATTAGAGTTTTATCATCAGCGAATAATTTGGATAAATAATCCATTTATATGAAGAGTACGAATGAAGCTAACATAGAAGAGTGAAATGAGTAAGTGTAGATTCATCTTATCATTTGACGTAGATATGATTGATTTCCATATTTCAAGGGATTTGAAGAAAATCTTTGTAATAAGATTTGATTCTCCGGTAACAAAAGGAATTAGGATCCGCTTTAAATGCGATCGTCCATTTTAATTGTTCTGTCGGAGATTTTCTTATAAATTCACCTCCTTCCTTTTCTTACAACTCACACCTTCTGTTGATGCATTTTATGCAAGTCCCTAGACATCTACCCACATCCATTATAGGTACAACAGTTTACAGGCCACCATGATCGTTCGTTATTATCCTATAAGTGTTTGTATGTGGTTACAACAACTGCAGGAACGAGATGTTGATGTTTGACTATGTTAGACTTAGTCAGACGTCTGAGTGAAGCCTCACTCGTACGGCTGACAGGCTCATACGCACGGTTGATGCTGAGCTAAGTCACAATTACAACCTAATGAGAAGACACGAGTGAGTGATCACCTGTACGACTGATGAAGCCAACTCGTATGTGTGATGGATGAATCGTATGGGTGAGTTAACAGTAGGGGTATATAAAGTCTTATGTTCTTCATTTTTATGTTAAGCCTCTCATTTGTTACACACACTCAGATCTGGTGAGCTCCTCCGATTCTCTCTCAACCCAAATCACCCAGGTGGTGAATAATAGCTCTAGGTGTTGATCTAATCACACTTGATTTAGTTGTGGTATGACTAACTTAATCACAAAAAGCTTAACCTATTCACTAGAGGGTTTGATTCACTTATTCCGTCATTGTGTGAGTTAAATCTGTTGATTTCTAAGTTCCTAGTCATGTTTCATCACCTTCTATTCTTTCTCCCTCAACTCATATTTTAAAGTATTCATCAATATGCTCCATCCAGTTCTGATTCTCGATATACTTATAACTTTCATATCGGTCATTCTTCTTTTTCATCTACCGCCGGAAGAATCTATTTACTTCTACTATACTCTTGGGTTTATAGTGTTTCTAGTTCTCCTGTGTCTTTATATTGCTATATGCATCGATATATATGGTTTATAATTTTTGGTTTGTCGTTGGGCTTTATATCTTCCCTTATATTTCAAAGTCTCTGTTTCTATCTTCTATAATCATTGTCATCCACAGTTAATGCTCTCTTTTATTTGCTGCAATTTATACCCCAATTTCTATTTAGGAGTTTTGTCCTTTCGTTTCTTCTTCTTGCGATTAAGCACCGCTTGTAATGGTCCAAAATTCACAAATATGATTTTCGGAATGAACATTGTTAATGTTCTAGGAAGGAAATTGTGATGGCATGATCTTGACTTGTCAAATTACTAGAATACCTTGGAAAAGGCCGAATCATCAAGAAATATTTTCTTGATATTTTAGATGTTAAATAGAATACAAGAATCGTATAACATGACACATGATGATGTTATGATCTGTGAATCATCACGTTCCATTTAGAAACTCAGCATGAATTACTGTAATATAATCACGTTGATCAAGTGTCATTATATTATACTAACTCATGCTTCAGTTTCCAACACTACTTCAAAAACATTCATATTTTAAACTCAAAGGTTACAGAGTATAGGAACTAAACAGTTTCCTTTTTGATGTAATACAGATAGCGCAAAGAGATAAATGATTCCAGATAAGAATAGTTATGGAAATATCTTCAAAAATATGGAGGATATTTATAATGAAAGATACGATGATATCTTAGAATTTCTAATATCAGAGGATGATGAAGAATATTGTCTGTAAGGGTTTAGTGTCAGGAGCAAGGTATTCGTTAATGACTTTAGCAGACACTGAATCATTTGGATTCTTTGAAGGCAGGTTCAGTCTTTGTGATTTGTCCACAGCCTCCTTCATACTTTGTTCAATCCGTTTTTTTAGTTCCAAAACTTCTCTATTTCTGAGCTTTGTTAATACACTAATCTTTATCATCAAACTTTTTACTGCTAAGGTCGTTTACAGTTTTTGTTACTTCATCAGCATTTCGAGAACTAGTTCGCGGTTCAGAGTGTTTTTCAGAAACTTCACATTCGAAGTATGTAAGCCTTGGAAATAGATGTTATGTATAACTGTTGGCGTCAACATGCTGTGAGATTTCAAAATACTGATTGCTAACTCCCAATGATTCGTATGACAATTCTAATTACAAGAGGCAGATGAGTAAATGATGAGGTTTCGATAAATATAAAGATTCTTCGGAATGCCCAAGATCAGTGAAGTTGTTGGTAAGTTTATTGCTAATGTGGTGGAATATGAAAGGTTCTCCGGTAACAAAAGGGTAATCACATATATCAAAATTATGATAAGGCTACTCCGAATGAAAAAATCGAAGTTGTCTTGCTGGAGCTGTGATATAATTTGCTACTTTGAAAAGGAATTGCAAGGTTATTTTTGCTAATAAATGCCAAAAGATCTGACACAGATATGTGTTGAATTATGACTTTGGTTTCGAGAGCTTTTTAAGTACATAACTGTGGGTAATATGTAGTTGGATCATCATCTCGATTGCTCATTATTTGAAGTGTCTTCAGAGATTTTCGAAGGGTTTGAACATAGATTGTAATCGTTTGTATACATTTGATGTTCTAACACACTTTTGAAGTCAAAGTATAGCTTTGAAAGATGTAGGAATCTGAAAGTAATGGTACCGGTTATATCTCGAATTGAATTCTGAGATTTTAAAATTAGAATACGTAATTGGGTTTGAATGAGTATGGTTGTTTTGATTTCTATGAAAGAATGTATATTATTGTGAAAGTAGGAAGTATAATTGATAATTTGCTTAATCTGATTCGAAGAATGTAACATATTAATTGTGAATTTATATATATCTCTCGGGTATTACCTACCCGTTAAAAAATTTTCACAATTAATATTTTGTACATAAGAATTTTATTACAGTCTTTATGAAAATATATATGTATATATTCTCCTCAGATGTAACATAGATTTTAATGAGTTAATACTAAATTAAACTCATTCGATTTACGGTTGGAACTAGAATTGAATAATTCCTTGAAGGTTTAGAGGTTACATAAGTATTTCTTCAATAATATTGAAATTATGAATCAATACTTCGTTATTTGTTGAGATGTGATGTTGGTTTTCGTTAAATTCTTGTGAACTTCGCAAAGTACGAATGATGTTATCTGAAAAGTTTCGGTTACATCAATGATGAAGTGTAAAATCAAATATATACTTGATTTATTAGGAATTAGAATTTGTTGAATTGAGACAGAGATTGTAGTTAACGATGGTTAAGTCGCGGGTGAGGGACGTACATTATTGCATATTTGTAATATGAATTAACTGAGTAGTTAAGATTCACACACAATAGCTTAGCACGGAAAGATTTATTTTTTTATTTCAAAATATATATATATATATATATATATATATATATATATATATATATATATATATAATATATATATATAATATATATATATAATTTCTTCAGAGGGAATGAGTTAATTCTTCATAACTTGTTGATACAATATACACGTTATTGATTCGTAATGATGTCCACAGTGATTCTTGAACTGACGGAGTTTGTGATGTTATAGGTGTTGTTGATTCTGATGTTGACTGTACTGACGATGCTGGTGACGTTGACGGTACTGTTGATGTTGTTGGTAAAACAAGTTTAACTTGTTAATCACACACCATTTTTGTCAGGGTTTCTACTCTTCCTTCTATCATTTTGGTTCGCTTAACTGATTTATGGTTAGGCCTAGATTAGATAATCTCTAAGACTTTAGAGATTATATAATCGTCGCGGAATGTTTCTCCAATGAAGTTATGAATTAATACTTCGTCGGTTATTGTTGTTGGTACTCCTTGGTATCTATGGTGCGTATGACGTTGATGCTCGTGGGACAGATTGTGAAGTTGAGGTTTACAACGCGGTTGTGGTTAGAGGTGGTAATGGTACTGTTGGCATTGATGATGGTGGTACTGGTTATGCTGCTGGTGCTGCTGCTGGTGTTTGTAATCTCTGCACCATATTCTCCAAAGCCACTACCCGAGCGCGAAGTTCGTTGACTTCTTCTATTATTCCAGGATGATTGTCGGTCTGAACGAGCGGATAAATAAAATCTAGAATTTGATGTAGTATATAATCGTGACGAGATACCCTGGAAATGAGAGAGAAAATGGTGTCTCGAACAGGTTCGCCGGTAAGTGCTTCTGGTTCTTCGCCAAGAGGGCAATGTGGTGGATGGAAAGGATCACCTTCTTCTTGTTTCCAATGATTGAGGAGGCTACGAACCCATCCCCAATTCATCCAGAATAGGTGATGACTGATTGGTTGATCCATTCCGGTCACACTGCTTTCGGAGCTTGAGTGAGATTCCATTTCGGAATCCGAGTGACTTGAACTGATGACAAATTCCATTTCGTACAATTGGATAAAGGATTTTCGATATAAAAATGATTTTTCGGCTATCGGGTGGTATTCTATTTACATAGGATATCTATATATAGAGATCAAAAGATTTCATAGATTACGGAGGAATTTGCGGGGTATGTCAGGTAAAGTTTAAAGTAACAGATACGATAAGATATGATTTAGCAGATACGCTAAGATATGAAGTTTGTCTATACACTACTCATGCAATTAATGTAGCAAGACGTGTCTAGACTAATAATGATAAGCAGGTAATTTCCTATGGATGATAAGCATATGATTTCCGACTAGAAATGATAAGCAAAACTTTTGACATGCAGACACGGTCGAAGTCCAGACTCACTAATGCATCCTAACGACTTATCAGTTAGACACACTAATGCAGACCTGGTTCGCTAAGACCACCGCTCTGATACCAACTGAAAGGACCCGTTCATATACATTATAAACGATTCACAATAGTTGATTACATTGCGAGGTATTTGACCTCTATATGATACATTTTACAAACATTGCATTCGTTTTTAAAAGACAATCTTTCTTTACATCAAAAATTGACAGGCATGCATACCATTTCATAATATCCACTATCCAACTATAAATTGATTTAATAATAATCTTTGATGAACTCAATGACTCAAATGCAACGTTCTTCGAAATATGCTATTAAAGACTCCAAGTAATATCTTTAAAATGAGCAAATGCACAGCGGAAGATTTCTTTAACACCTGAGAATAAACATGCTTTAAAGTGTCAACCAAAAGGTTGGTGAGTTCATTAGTTTATCATAATCATTTATTTCCATCATTTTAATAGACCACAAGAATTTCATTTCCAGTTCTCATAAATATACGTCCCATGCATAGAGACAAAAAATAATCATTCATATGGTGAACACCTGGTAACCGACATTAACTAGATACATATAAGAATATCCCCTATCATTCCGGGATCCTCCTTCGGACATGATATAATTTCGAAGTACTAAAGCATCCGGTACTTTGGATGGGGTTTGTTAGGCCCAATAGATCTATCTTTAGGATTCGCGTCAATTAGGGTGTCTGTTCCCTAATTCTTAGATTACCAGACTTTAATAAAAAGGGGCATATTCGATTTCGATAATTCAACCATAGAATGTAGTTTCAATTACTTGTGTCTATTTCGTCAAACATTTATAAAAGCGCATGTATTCTCAGTCCCAAAAATATAAAGGGTAAAAAGGCAAATGAAACTCACCATACTGTATTTCGTAGTAAAAATACATATAACGTCATTGAACAAGTGCAAGGTTGGCCTCAGATTCACGAACCTAAATTAATTATATATATTTATGTGTTGGTCAATATTTATCTAACAAATTAGGTCAAGTCATAGTGTACCACAATCCTAATGCTCGAGACTAATATGCAAAAGTCAACAAAAGTAAATTTGACTCAAAATAATTTCCAAAAATTTATACATGATTAATATATAGTTTAAATATCGTCGTTTTATATTTTTAAATATTTTTAAACGATTTATTAGAGTAAATAATATAATTTATTTATTAATAAATAAAATTTTATATTATATTTATATAATAAAATATACTTTTATATATATTAAGTAATAAAATTTATAGGGTTCATTTAATATTATAAAGATAATATGATACGTATTATTAAAGTAAGTTATTACACGTAGTAAAATATGTTTGTATCAAATATTTATTTGATAAAATAATATCTATAATGATAGTAAGTAAAAGTTGTATTATTTTGTAATAATAATTATTATTATAAAAATATCAATATTTATAATTACTAAGATAACATTATGAAAAACGATAATTCTAATTATGATAACTTTAATATTTACGATAATTTTTAATATTATCTTTAAAATAATAATTCTATTTAAAGTAATAATAATAATGATATTCTATAGTAACAATGACATTTCTATTAAAATGATAATTTTTGTTAAAATGATAGTTTTAATACTAACGATAATTTTAATAATAATAGTAATGATAAAAATAATAAGAACGATAATTTTATCTAAATCAATATCTTATAATATTTTAATTTCATCATGATACTCTTACCCATTATTTCCTAATCATTTCATTTAATAGCTTTTAATCGTCTTTTATATCGTGTTCGTAATAATGATAATAATAGTAATCAAAATAATTAGGTGTTACAAATATTTGTTTTAATTACACTAATATTAATAATGATAGTTACTATAACATTATTAACGATAATACTAATAATTATCTTAATGATAATATAGTAATAATAATAATAACAATAACAATAACAATAACCATTTTTAAATAATGATATATATATTAATAATGATAATAATAATAATAATAATACCAATAATAATAATAATAATAATAATAATAATAATAATAATAATAATAATAATAATAATAATAATAATAATAATAATAATAATAATAATAATAATAATAATAATAATAATAATTGGATAATAATAATAATACTAATTATAACTTTAACGATAATAACGATAGTAATAATAAAAAAAATAACAATTTTTAATGATAAATCCTTTTATTGATAAAGATAATAATAATAATAAGATAAAACTAGAACGACGATAATAACGACGATAATAATAATCATTTTTAATAATAATACAAAAATTCGATGGACTATAACTTCAAATCCGTTCATCGAAATCATTCGATATCTAAATGAAAAGTTCTTAATTTTTCGCTAGCTTTCCAACGACATGCATATCTTATACCTTATCTCAGTCGCATATATAACTAATTCAGGATTCAACATAACCTAACTAAAGGCAATATCAAAAGTACAAACATGCATAATCCTATATACTCGAGCACTAGTCAGGGATACACTATTAGTATATAAAAGTTAAATTATGAGTACTCACGTATCAATATTGAGATTCAATATTGCAGGAAAGGTACGTAGACGCAACGGAGATGATAAACACTATATTGACCTCACGAGCATACCCATGAACCATACCAATCACCTCCATAGCTATAACCCATAATTTCCTTAATCCAATCCCACTCGAAAAACAATTTCGAAATCACTCGGACAACACTCTGACGTAATATTTTATGTATACTAATAATATCTTGAAATAATACGGAGTAAATATATATATGTAAATCGATTGAGAGAGTTTAGAGAAAAATATTTTCAAGTTTCTATGAAATAATGAAACCTATTGAATTGTATTTATAATAGATTTTTGAATTATTAAAGTGAATTATTAAAGTATGAATTATTAAAGTGAATTATTAAAGTATGAATTATTAAAGTGAATTATTAAAGTATGAATTATTAAAGTGAATTATTAAAGTATGAATTATTAAAGTGAATTATTAAAGTTAAAGTAAAGTAAAAATAAAGTAAAGGTAAAGTTTAAGTATAGTAAAAGTATAAAACTATGTACGTATAATACGCGTATAAATATATATAATATTAATTTAAATCATTATATATATTTAATAAAATAAAATATAAATATCGTTATCTTTATCATACTGGTTAAGTAATGAGTTGTCAAAAGTGGTTCTAGATATTTATAAAAGTTATATACGTTTTAATAATAAAGTTCTTTTTAAAATGAAAACGTTTTTGTACGTTTGAAACTAAATCAAATAAATATAATAATTTTGTTTTCCAAAACCAAATATATTTTTAAGAATCATTTTGTTTAAAGGTTAAAATAATGGAAATCGTTATATCATAAAATGTTTTAAAAAAGTAGAATCATATATATTCATAATAGGTTTCAAGTTTTTAAATTACAGTTTGTTGGTGAAGCATGGAATAAAGTTCAAAGGTTAAATAAACGTATGAAATCATCTTAATGAAAAATGTCGAGTTACTTAACTTGTCAATATCCAACATCTAAGTTATTTACACTTCACGTTCTTACTTATAAATCACTTTACCATTTTCTGAATGTTGTCAAAAAGAATAGATTTCTTAAATCACAGTGGACCTCATAACATAGACCCGTAATCATATCATAATGTATCTGATAAATCAACAATTTGATATTATCTTCTAATTCCATCGATAAACATATTGAAACAAATACGATCATGTAAAGTATTATACGTTTAATACTTTATTAATATTCTCAAGTTATAATATATATATATATATATACATATATATACATATTTATTTATATATAACGGTTCGTGAATCGTCTGAATTTGGTCGAGGTTATAATGAATGTATGAACACAATATAAAATTCTTGAGATTTAACTTAACAAACTTTGCTTATCGTGTCGGAATAATATAAAGATAAAGTTTAAATTTGATTGGAAATTTCCGGGTTGTCACATATGGTTGTTCCGAAATATATATAGATGTGTCGACATGATAGGTCGAAACATTGTATACGTGTCTATGGTATCTCAAGATTACATAATATACAATACAAGTTGATTAAGTTATGGTTGGAATAGATTTGTTAACAATTTTCACGTAGCTAAAATGAGAAAAATTATCCAATCTTGTTTTACCCATAACTTCTTCATTTTAAATCCGTTTTGAGTGAATCAAATTGCTATGGTTTCATATTGAACTCTATTTTATGAACCTAAACAGAAAAAGTATAGGTTTATAGTCGGAAAAATAAGTTACAAGTCGTTTTTGTAAAGGTAGTCATTTTAGTCGAAAGAACGACGTCTAGATGACCATTTTAGAAAACATACTTCCACTTTGAGTTTAACCATAATTTTTGGATATAGTTTCATGTTCATAATAAAAATCATTTTCTCAGAATAACAACTTTTAAATCAAATTTTATCATAGTTTTTAATTAACTAACCCAAAACAGCCCGCGGTGTTACTACGACGGCGTAAATCCGGTTTTACGGTGTTTTTCGTGTTTCCAGGTTTTAAATCATTAAGTTAGCATATCATATAGATATAGAACATGTGTTTAGTTGATTTTAAAAGTCAAGTTAGAAGGATTAACTTTTATTTGCGAACAAGTTTAGAATTAACTAAACTATGTTCTAGTGATTACAAGTTTAAACCTTCGAATAAGATAGCTTTATATGTATGAATCGAATGATGTTATGAACATCATTACTACCTTAAGTTCCTTGGATAAACCTACTGGAAAAGAGAAAAGTGGATCTAGCTTCAATGGATCCTTGGATGGCTCGAAGTTCTTGAAGCAGAATCATGACACGAAAACAAGTTCAAGTAAGATCATCACTTGAAATAAGATTGTTATAGTTATAGAAATTGAACCAAAGTTTGAATATGATTATTACCTTGTATTAGAATGATAACCTACTGTAAGAAACAAAGATTTCTTGAGGTTGGATGATCACCTTACAAGATTGGAAGTGAGCTAGCAAACTTGAAAGTATTCTTGATTTTATGAAACTAGAACTTTTGGAATTTATGAAGAACACTTAGAACTTGAAGATAGAACTTGAGAGAGATTAATTAGATGAAGAAAATTGAAGAATGAAAGTGTTTGTAGGTGTTTTTGGTCGTTGGTGTATGGATTAGATATAAAGGATATGTAATTTTGTTTTCATGTAAATAAGTCATGAATGATTACTCATATTTTTGTAATTTTATGAGATATTTCATGCTAGTTGCCAAATCATAGTTACAACATGTGTTAGGTGACTCACATGTGCTGCTAAGAGCTGATCATTGGAGTGTATATACCAATAGTACATACATCTAAAAGCTGTGTATTGTACGAGTATGAATACGGGTGCATACGAGTAGAATTGTTGATGAAACTGAACGAGGATGTAATTGTAAGCATTTTTGTTAAGTAGAAGTATTTTGATAAGTGTATTGAAGTCTTTCAAAAGTGTATAAATACATATTAAAACACTACATGTATATACATTTTAACTGAGTCGTTAAGTCATCGTTAGTCGTTACATGTAAGTGTTGTTTTGAAACCTTTAGGTTAACGATCTTGTTAAATGTTGTTAACCCAATGTTTATAATATCAAATGAGATTTTAAATTATTATATTATCATGATATTATCATGTATGAATATCTCTTAATATGATATATATACATTAAATGTCTTTACAACGATAATCGTTACATATATGTCTCGTTTAAAAATCATTAAGTTAGTAGTCTTGTTTTTACATATGTAGTTCATTATTAATATACTTAATGATATGTTTAATTATCATAGTATCATGTTAACTATATATATATCCATATATATGTCATCATATAGTTTTTACAAGTTTTAACGTTCGTGAATCACCGATCAACTTGGGTGGTCAATTGTCTATATGAAACATATTTCAATTAATCAAGTATTAACAAGTTTGATTGCTTAACATGTTGGAAACATTTAATCATGTAAATATCAATCTCAATTAATATATATAAACATGAAAAAGTTCGGGTCACTACAGTACCTACCCGTTAAATAAATTTCGTCCCGAAATTTTAAGCTGTTGAAGGTGTTGACGAATCTTCTGGAAATAGATGCGGGTATTTCTTCTTCATCTAATCTTCACGCTCCCAGGTGAACTCGGGTCCTCTACGAGCATTCCATCGAACCTTAACAATTGGTATCTTGTTTTGCTTAAGTCTTTTAACCTCACGATCCATTATTTCGACGGGTTCTTCGATGAATTGGAGTTTTTCGTTGATTTGGATTTCATCTAACGGAATAGTGAGATCTTCTTTAGCAAAACATTTCTTCAAATTCGAGACGTGGAAAGTGTTATGTACAGCCGCGAGTTGTTGAGGTAATTCAAGTCGGTAAGCTACTGGTCCGACACGATCAATAATCTTGAATGGTCCAATATACCTTGGATTTAATTTCCCTCGTTTACCAAATTGAACAACGCCTTTCCAAGGTGCAACTTTAAGCATGACCATCTCTCCAATTTCAAATTCTATATCTTTTCTTTTAATGTCAGCGTAGCTCTTTTGTCGACTTTGGGCGGTTTTCAACCGTTGTTGAATTTGGATGATATTCTCGGTAGTTTCTTGTATAATCTCCGGACCCGTAATCTGTCTATCTCCCACTTCACTCCAACAAATCAGAGACCTGCACTTTCTACCATAAAGTGCTTCAAACGGCGCCATCTCAATGCTTGAATGGTAGCTGTTGTTGTAGGAAAATTCTGCTAACGGTAGATGTCGATCCCAACTATTTCCGAAATCAATAACACATGCTCGTAGCATGTCTTCAAGCGTTTGTATCGTCCTTTCGCTCTGCCCATCAGTTTGTGGATGATAGGCAGTACTCATGTCTAGACGAGTTCCTAATGCTTGCTGTAATGTCTGCCAGAATCTTGAAATAAATCTGCCATCCCTATCAGAGATAATAGAGATTGGTATTCCATGTCTGGAGACGACTTCCTTCAAATACAGTCATGCTAACTTCTCCATCTTGTCATCTTCTCTTATTGGCAGGAAATGTGCTGATTTGGTGAGACGATCAACTATTACCCAAATAGTATCAAAACCACTTGCAGTCCTTGGCAATTTAGTGATGAAATCCATGGTAATGTTTTCCCATTTCCATTCCGGGATTTCGGGTTGTTGAAGTAGACCTGATGGTTTCTGATGCTCAGCTTTGACCTTAGAACACGTCAAACATTCTCCTACGTATTTAGCAACATCGGCTTTCATACCCGGCCACCAAAAATGTTTCTTGAGATCCTTGTACATCTTCCCCGTTCCAGGATGTATTGAGTATCTGGTTTTATGAGCTTCTCTAAGTACCATTTCTCTCATATCTCCAAATTTTGGTACCCAAATCCTTTCAACCCTATACCGGGTTCCGTCTTCCCGAATATTAAGATGCTTCTCCGATCCTTTGGGTATTTCATCCTTTAAATTTCCCTCTTTTAAAACTCCTTGTTGCGCCTCCTTTATTTGAGTAGTAAGGTTATTATGAATCATTATATTCATAGATTTTACTCGAATGGGTTCTCTGTCCTTCCTGCTCAAGGCATCGGCTACCACATTTGCCTTCCCCGGGTGGTAACGAATCTCAAAGTCGTAATCATTCAATAATTCAATCCACCTACGCTGCCTCATATTCAGTTGTTTCTGATTAAATATGTGTTGAAGACTTTTGTGATCGGTATATATAATACTTTTGACCCCATATAAGTAGTGCCTCCAAGTCTTTAATGCAAAAATAACCGCGCCTAATTCCAAGTCATGCGTCGTATAATTTTGTTCGTGAATCTTCAATTGTCTAGACGCATAAGCAATCACCTTCGTTCGTTGCATTAATACACAACCGAGACCTTGCTTTGATGCGTCACAATAAGTCACAAAATCATCATTCCCTTCAGGCAATGACAATATAGGTGCCGTAGTTAGCTTTTTCTTCAATAACTGAAACGCTTTCTCTTGTTCATCATTCCATTCAAATTTCTTCCCTTTATGCGTTAATGCAGTCAAGGGTTTTGCTATTCTGGAAAAGTCTTGGATGAACCTTCTGTAGTAACCAGCTAGTCCTAAAAACTGGCGTATGTGTTTCGGAGTTTTCGGGGTTTCCCACTTTTCAACAGTTTCTATCTTTGCCGGATCCACCTTAATACCTTCTTTGTTCACTATGTGACCGAGGAATTGAACTTCTTCCAACCAAAATGCACACTTTGAAAACTTAGCGTACAATTCTTCCTTCCTCAATACTTCTAACACCTTTCTCAAATGTTCACCGTGTTCTTGGTCATTCTTTGAGTAAATAAGTATGTCATCAATGAAAACAATGACAAACTTGTCAAGGTATGGTCCACACACTCGGTTCATAAGGTCCATGAACACAGCTGGTGCATTAGTTAAACCAAAAGGCATGACCATAAACTCGTAATGACCGTAACGTGTTCTGAAAGCAGTCTTTGGAATATCATCTTCTTTCACCCGCATTTGATGATACTCGGAACGTAAGTCAATCTTTGAATAAACAGACGAGCCTTGTAGTTGATCAAATATGTCGTCGATTCTCGGTAGTGGGTAGCGGTTCTTGATGGTAAGTTTGTTCAACTCTCGGTAGTTGATACACAACCTGAATGTACCATCTTTCTTCTTGACAAACAAAACAGGAGCTCCTCACGGTGATGTGCTTGGTCGAATGAAACCACGCTCTAAAAGTTCTTGTAATTGGCTTTGCAGTTCTTTCATCTCGCTGGGTGCGAGTCTGTAAGGAGCACAAGCTATTGGTGCAGCTCCTGGTACAAGATCTATTTGAAATTCAACGGATCGATGTGGGGGTAATCCCGGTAATTCTTTCGGAAATACATCGGGAAATTCTTTTGCAATGGGAACATCATTGATGCTCTTTTCTTCAGTTTGTACTTTCTCGACGTGTGCTAGAACAGCATAGCAACCTTTTCTTATTAGTTTTTGTGCCTTCAAATTACTAATAAGATGTAGCTTCGTGTTGCCCTTTTCTCCGTACACCATTAAGGGTTTTCCTTTTTCTCGTATAATGCGAATTGCATTTTTGTAACAAACGATCTCTGCTTTCACTTCTTTCAACCAGTCCATACCGATTATCACATCAAAACTCCATAACTCTACTGGTATCAAATCAATCTTAAATGTTTCGCTAACCAGTTTAATTTCTCGATTCCGACATATATTATCTGCTGAAATTAATTTACCATTTGCTAATTCGAGTAAAAATTTACTATCCAATGGAGTCAATGGACAACTTAATTTAGCACAAAAATCTCTACTCATATAGCTTCTATCCGCACCCGAATCAAATAAAACGTAAGCAGATTTATTGTCAATAAGAAACGTACCCGTAACAAGCTCCGGGTCTTCCTGTGCCTCTGCCGCATTAATATTGAAAACTCTTCTGCGGCCTTGTCCATTCGTGTTCTCCTGGTTCGGGCAATTTCTAATAATTTGGCCCGGTTTTCCACATTTATAACAAACTACATTGGCATAATTTGCTCCGACACTACTTGCTCCACCATTACTCGTTCCGACACCATTTGTTCCTTTCGTTCTATTAACCCCTGGTCCGTAGACCTCACACTTCGCCGCGCTATGACCATTTCTTTTACACTTGTTGCAAAATTTGGTGCAGAACCCCGAGTGATACTTTTCACACCTTTGGCATAGCTGCTTCTGATTGTTGTTGTTGTTGCGGTTATTATTGTTGTTGGGATGATTGTTGTAGTTGCTGTTGTTGTTATTGTTGTTGTTGTTGTTGTTGTTGTTGTTGTTGTTGTTGTTGTTGTTGGGCCGTTTGTTGTAGTTGCGATTGATGTTGCAATTGTTGGGATAATTGTTGCGATTATTGTTGTAATTGCTGTTGTTGTTGTATTGGTGATTCTTATCACCGTTTTCCTCCCACTTTCTTTTGACTTGCTTCACATTGGCCTCTTCAGCAGTCTGTTCTTTAATTCTTTCTTCAATCTGGTTCACTAGTTTGTGAGCCATTCTACATGCCTGTTGTATGGAGGCGGGCTCGTGTGAACTTATATCTTCTTGGATTCTTTCCGGTAATCCTTTCACAAACGCGTCGATCTTCTCTTCCTCATCTTCGAATGCTCCCGGACACAATAGGCACAATTCTGTGAATCGTCTTTCGTACGTGGTAATATCAAATCCTAGGGTTCGTAACCCTCTAAGTTCTGTCTTGAGCTTATTGACCTCAGTTCTGGGACGGTACTTCTCGTTCATCAAGTGCTTGAATGCTGACCACGGTAGTGCGTACGCATCGTCTTGTCGCACTTGCTCTAGATAGGTATTCCACCATGTTAACGCAGAACCTGTGAAGGTATGCGTAGCGTACTTCACTTTGTCCTCTTCAGTACACTTACTTATGGCAAACACTGATTCGACCTTCTCGGTCCACCGTTTCAATCCGATCGGTCCTTCGGTTCCATCAAATTCCAAAGGTTTGCAGGCAGTGAATTCTTTGTAGGTGCATCCTACACGATTTCATGTACTGCTAGATCCAAGGTTATTGTTGGTATGTAGCGCAGCCTGTACTGCGGCTATGTTTGAAGCTAGAAAAGTACGGAATTCCTCTTCATTCATATTCACAGTGTGTCGAGTAGTTGGTGCCATTTCCTTCAAAATAGTCAAATGGAACAAGTTAATCATACAGAATATTAAGAGTAGTTAATAGTATTTCGTAGCATAATATGAACTCATTTATAAAAGCTTTTTCTTCATATTAGCGTTTTATAAGTTTAAATTCGGGTAGTACATACCCGTTAAGTTCATACTTAGTAGCTAATATACAATTCAACTACTACAATTCTATATGAAAAACTGATTATAATAATATTTCGCGTTCAAACTTTTACACAATATTTTACAAACTTACAATACCGCTTATTTTACATATAGCATGAAATATAGCACACAATAAATTTGATACAAGATGGTTGTGAAGATAATTCTAGCTAGTACACAAGTCGTTCAGCAAAGGCAATAAAGACACGTAATTCATACGTCCAGAAACAAGTCATGCATTCTGGTTTTACTAGGATTACTTCCCATCCTTGGTCTTGTGGAACATAACCATTATGGCCATTGATAAGACAACGTGTTGTAACGTCGTCAAAGGGACGAGGGTTACGTAATGTCCAACAGTCCCGTAACAATCTAAAAACCTTATTTCTTACCCCAATTACCGACTCCGTCACTTGTGGAAACGTTTTGTTTAATAGTTGTAGCCCGATGTTCTTGTTCTCACTTTGGTGAGAAGCGAACATTACTAATCCATAAGCATAACATGCTTCTTTATGTTGCATGTTAGCCGCTTTTTCTAAATCACGAAGTCCAATATTCGGATATATTGAGTCAAAATAATTTCTTAACCCACTGCGTAAAATAGCATTTGGGTTCCCCGCAATATATGCGTCAAAGTAAACACATCGTAACTTATGGATTTCCCAATGTGATATCCCCCATCTTTCGAACGAAAGCCTTTTATAAACCAAGGCATTCTTGGAACGTTCTTCGAATGTCTTACAAACTGATCTCGCCTTAAATAGTTGTGCCGAAGAATTCTGACCGACTCTAGACAAGATTTCATCAATCATGTCTCCGGGTAGGTCTCTTAAAATATTGGGTTGTCTATCCATTTTGTGTTTTTATACTGTAAAATAGACAAGAGTTAGATTCATAAAAAAAATACTTATTAATACAAGCAATTTTTACATATATCATAAAGCATAAGCACACTATATTACATGTATTACACCACACGAATACAACTATCTTATTCCGACTTGCTTGTTTCTTCTTCTTCGGTTTTGGTTCGTTTTGCCAAGTTTCTAGGGATATATGATGTTCCCCTAATACGAGCCGTTATTTTCCACATTGGTTTAGAAAAACCTGGTGGTTTAGAGGTTCCCGGGTCATTGTTACAACTTAAGGACTTCGGGGGTTGACGATACATATAAAGTTCATCGGGGATGGAATTAGATTTCTCTATTTTTATGCCCTTTCCCTTATTATTTTCTTTTGCCTTTTTAAATTCAGTTGGGGTAATTTCTATAACATCATCAGAATTCTCGTCGGAATCCGATTCATCGGAGAATTGGTAATCCTCTCAATATTTTGCTTCCTTGGCGGAAACACCATTGACCATAATTAACCTTGGTCGGTTGGTTGAGGATTTTCTTTTACTTAACCGTTTTATTATTTCCCCCACCGATTCTTTTTCTTCATCCGGTTCCGATTCTTCTTCCGGTTCCGATTCTTCTTCCGGTTCCGACTCTTCTTCCAGTTCCTCTTCGGGAACTTGTGAATCAGTCCACGAATCATTCCAATTTACATTTGACTCTTCATTATTATTAGGTGAGTCAATGGGACTTGTTCTAGAGGTAGACATCTATCACATAATATCAAACGCGTTAAGAGATTAATATATCACATAATATTCACATGTTAAAAATATATAGTTTCCAACAAAATTTGTTAAGCAATCATTTTTCAAGTAAACACGGTCGAAGTCCAGACTCACTAATGCATCCTAACAAACTCGATAAGACACACTAATGCAAAATTCTGGTTCTCTAAGACCAACGCTCGGATACCAACTGAAATGTCCCGTTCTTATTGATTAAAAACGTTCCATATTAATTGATTTCGTTGCGAGGTTTTGACCTCTATATGAGACGTTTTTTAAAGACTGCATTCATTTTAAAACAAACCATAACCTTTATTTCATCAATAAAGGTTTAAAAAGCTTTACGTAGATTATCAAATAATGATAATCTAAAATATCCTGTTTACACACGACCATTACATAATGGTTTACAATACAAATATATTACAACAAAATAACTTTCTTGAATGCAGTTTTTACACAATATCATACAAGCATGGACTCCAAATCTCGTCCTTATTTAAGTATGCGACAGTGGAAGCTCTTAATAATCACCTGAGAATAAACATGCTTAAAACGTCAACAAAAATGTTGGTGAGTTATAGGTTTAACCTATATATATCAAATCATAATAATAGACCACAAGATTTCATATTTCAATACACATCCCATACATAGAGATAAAAATCAATCATATGGTGAACACCTAGTAACCGACATTAACAAGATGCATATATAAGAATATCCCCATCATTCCGGGACACCCTTCAGATATGATATAAATTTCGAAGTACTAAAGCATCCGGTACTTTGGATGGGGTTTGTTAGGCCCAATAGATCTATCTTTAGAGTTTCCGTCAATTAGGGTGTCTGTTCCCTAATTCTTAGATTACCAGACTTAATAAAAAGGGGCATATTCGATTTCGATAATTCAACCATAGAATGTAGTTTCACGTACTTGTGTCCATTTTGTAAATCATTTATAAAACCTGCATGTATTCTCATCCCAAAAATATTAGATTTTAAAAGTGGGACTATAACTCACTTTCACAGATTTTTACTTCGTCGGGAAGTGAGACTTGGCCACTGGTTGATTCACGAACCTATAACAATATATACATATATATCAAAGTATGTTCAAAATATATTTACAACACTTTTAATATATTTTGATGTTTTAAGTTTATTAAGTCAGATGTCCTCGTTAGTAACCTACAACTAGTTGTCCACAGTTAGATGTACAGAAATAAATCGATAAATATTATCTTGAATCAATCCACGACCCAGTGTATACGTATCTAAGTATTGATCACAACTCAAACTATATATATTTTAGAATCAACCTCAACCCTGTATAGCTAACTCCAACATTCACATATAGAGTGTCTATGGTTGTTCCGAAATATATATAGATGTGTCGACATGATAGGTCGAAACATTGTATACGTGTCTATGGTATCTCAAGATTACATAATATACAATACAAGTTGATTAAGTTATGGTTGGAATAGATTTGTTAACAATTTTCACGTAGCTAAAATGAGAAAAATTATCCAATCTTGTTTTACCCATAACTTCTTCATTTTAAATCCGTTTTGAGTGAATCAACTTGCTATGGTTTCATATTGAACTCTATTTTATGAACCTAAACAGAAAAAGTATAGGTTTATAGTCGGAAAAATAAGTTACAAGTCGTTTTTGTAAAGGTAGTCATTTCAGTCGAAAGAACGACGTCTAGATGACCATTTTAGAAAACATACTTCCACTTTGAGTTTAACCATAATTTTTGGATATAGTTTCATGTTCATAATAAAAATCATTTTCTCAGAATAACAACTTTTAAATCAAATTTTATCATAGTTTTTAATTAACTAACCCAAAACAGCCCGCGGTGTTACTACGACGGCGTAAATCCGGTTTTACGGTGTTTTTCGTGTTTCCAGGTTTTAAATCATTAAGTTAGCATATCATATAGATATAGAACATGTGTTTAGTTGATTTTAAAAGTCAATTTAGAAGGATTAACTTTTATTTGCGAACAAGTTTAGAATTAACTAAACTATGTTCTAGTGATTACAAGTTTAAACCTTCGAATAAGATAGCTTTATATGTATGAATCGAATGATGTTATGAACATCATTACTACCTTAAGTTCCTTGGATAAACCTACTGGAAAAGAGAAAAGTGGATCTAGCTTCAATGGATCCTTGGATGGCTCGAAGTTCTTGAAGCAGAATCATGACACGAAAACAAGTTCAAGTAAGATCATCACTTGAAATAAGATTGTTATAGTTATAGAAATTGAACCAAAGTTTGAATATGATTATTACTTTGTATTAGAATGATAACCTACTGTAAGAAACAAAGATTTTTTGAGGTTGGATGATCACCTTACAAGATTGGAAGTGAGCTAGCAAACTTGAAAGTATTCTTGATTTTATGAAACTAGAACTTTTGGAATTTATGAAGAACACTTAGAACTTGAAGATAGAACTTGAGAGAGATTAATTAGATGAAGAAAATTGAAGAATGAAAGTGTTTGTAGGTGTTTTTGGTCGTTGGTGTATGGATTAGATATAAAGGATATGTAATTTTGTTTTCATGTAAATAAGTCATGAATGATTACTCATATTTTTGTAATTTTATGAGATATTTCATGCTAGTTGCCAAATGATGGTTACCACATGTGTTAGGTGACTCACATGGGCTGCTAAGAGCTGATCATTGGAGTGTATATACCAATAGTACATACATCTAAAAGCTGTGTATTGTACGAGTACGAATACGGGTGCATACGAGTAGAATTGTTGATCAAACTGAACGAGGATGTAATTGTAAGCATTTTTGTTAAGTAGAAGTATTTTGATAAGTGTATTGAAGTCTTTCAAAAGTGTATAAATACATATTAAAACAATACATGTATATACATTTTAACTGAGTCGTTAAGTCATCGTTAGTCGTTACATGTAAGTGTTGTTTTGAAACCTTTAGGTTAACGATCTTGTTAAATGTTGTTAACCCAATGTTTATAATATCAAATGAGATTTTAAATTATTATATTATCATGATATTATCATGTATGAATATCTCTTAATATGATATATATACATTAAATGTCTTTACAACGATAATCGTTACATATATGTCTCGTTTAAAAATCATTAAGTTAGTAGTCTTGTTTTTACATATGTAGTTCATTATTAATATACTTAATGATATGTTTACTTATCATAGTATCATGTTAACTATATATATATCCATATATATGTCATCATATAGTTTTTACAAGTTTTAACGTTCGTGAATCACCGGTCAACTTGGGTGGTCAATTGTCTATATGAAACATATTTCAATTAATCAAGTCTTAACAAGTTTGATTGCTTAACATGTTGGAAACATTTAATCATGTAAATATCAATCTCAGTTAATATATATAAACATGAAAAAGTTCGGGTCACTACAACTAGAACACCATCTGAAGATTCTGGTTCGGAGTCGCTGAATGTGATAACAAGTTCTAAGCCAGACATCTATCACATAACAACTAGCACGTTAGTACCACATAATATTCACATATTAATTTTTTTAACCAACAGGGATAAGCAATAGTTTTCTAAATCAAACACGGTCAAAGTCCAGACTCACTAATGCATCCTAACAAACTCGATAAGACACATTAATGCAAATTTTCTGGTTCTCTAAGACCAACGCTCTGATACCACTTGTCATAACCTGACCTTAACCATAAGGACGATTACAATAACATATGATTTCATCGCGAGGTATTGACCTCTATATGCGACATTTTTCAAAAACTGCATTCGTTTTTACAATACAAACCATAGCTTTTATTACAAATACAAGGTTTAAACAACTTGATAATGATTATCGTGTAGCGATAATCTTAGACTTACAAACTTTACATGTGATAATAACAATACGACTTCCAACATATTTTACATTACAAATCCTCCGATATGCAGTTTTATTTTTGACACAAATATGCATACTCGAGATCTTGCTTAAATTCAACATGTTGCAGCGGAAGCTTTTAGTTATCACCTGAGAATAAACATGCTTAAAACGTCAATATAAAGTTGGTGAGATATAGGTTTAATGCCGGCAGCGTTATAAATATAGACCATAAGATTTCATATATAAACGTTTTAATAAAAATATTCTAAGTTGTTGAGCACTTGATAACCATACTTAACATTTAATCAACGTCGCATATTCCCTTTATTATGAAATCTTACTACACCGTACCAAGTGTAGTCACCGAAACGAAGTACTGTGCAACCGTTGAATACTGGTCGTCCAGTCCGGTTGGGGTTGTCAGGCCCGATAGATCTATCAACAGGATTCGCGTTTACAATACCTCATGTAAATAATAGTTACCAAGTTACAGGGAAGTATGCCAGTGGTACAACTCAACGTAGAATATTTATTTTTAATCACTTGTGTCCATAACGTAAATCATAAAATGCATGTATTCTTATCCCGAAATATTTAGAGTTTAAAAGTGGGACTATATACTCACTTTTGCCTTGAAGGTATTTATCACGACTTGGTCTCCGATAGATATCACGAACCTAACCATATATATAATATATCAACATATTTTCTTTTTAAGTAATCGTTACATATATATATATATATATATATATATATATATATATATATATATATATATATATATATATATATATATATATATATATATATATATATATATATATATATACTTTTAATACTTTTAATATTTTCTTAGTCCGTAGTTAGCAGTCCGATGTTAGTGGTCCACAATTAGTTGCTCAATAAAATAAATAAAGACCCCATCGTATTTGTATTGATCATAATTAATCTTGACCCATGGTACCATGTTGTCAAATAACGTGTTGAGTACATAAAGTACCGTGTTGTCAAATGACGTGTTGCGTACAATCATGAGGTCTTATGATTAATCTTCTCGTGTTGTTTACGGGTGGTCCTGAAATATATAAAATCAAATCATAAGTAAATATATATGAAATATCATATTAATTAGAAATATATGATTAATTTAATTTTTTTCCAAATATTTTCGTAGCTAAACTAGCTTCGCATACCCGATCTTGTTTTAGTCGTAGTTTCTTCATTACAACTCCGTTTTTGTTAGTTCAACTTGCCACTTCCTTGGATCGAGTCAAATTTTAAGAATATGAACTGAAAATACCTTAGGTTGTATTCGAAATCACAGGTTATAGGTCAAACTTTGGTGAAACTTATGAAAGTGATCATTTTCCATCATAAAAACAACATTTAATGATCATTTTTCTAAAAATACTTACACTTTGAGTTAAACCATGAAATTTTTATGTGTTAACGTATTCATAAGAAATATCATTTTTCCAGAACATAAACTTCCAATTCAAAGCTTAAGATGGTTTTTAATTATATCCAACCCAAAACAGCCCCCGGTTGCACTCTGACGACGTAGATTCAGTTTTTAAGATGTTCTTTGTAAAACTAAGTTATATCTTGTTAAGTTAGCATATAATTATGATATATTACAGGTCTTGAAGTGTTTTAAAAGTTAAGTTAGAAGGATCTATTTAGTTTGCGAACAAGTTTGAAATCATTCAAACTATGTTCTTGTTGTTAAAATTTTATACCACAAAATAAGATAGCTATATGAATATGAATTGAATAAGATTATGAATAAGGTTACTACCTCAAGTTACTTGGACAAAGTTACTGTAAGATATGAGAAAAATCCTAGAATCAAAAGAGTGGTGGAGTTGGATTGAAAGGTTGGAACTAAACTTGTTTACGTGGAAGGATTTTGAAGTGTTCTTGAATGGATTTTCTTATGATGATTAAGGGTTGTTTTTGAAGCTAGATCTTCATGGTTATTTGCTGAAATTGTGAAGAACACTTAAGGTTTCTAAGAGTGTGTTTTTGGTTAGAGAAAATGTGTAGTAAAAATGAAAATTGAATGGAGTATAAATGGTGGTGAAAAGATGTATAAATTTGTAATATTGTGCAAAAGTCTTGTAATATGCCAAATTAATTAATCATGCATGTTAAGATCCAAAATTGGCTGACTCATGGCTGCTAATAAAGTGATTGAGATGTATATATACCAATAGTAAATACGTATAGAAGCTGGGTATGTTACGGGTACATATACCCTAGATATACGTATAAAAATCTTGAGAAAACGGAACGAGGATTCAAATATAGCTATCTTTTGTAAATATACTTATATTGTTTTATGTATATAAATCCTTTAAAAGTGATAAAATACATATCTATACGATACATGTATAAGCATTATAAGTTTTAAGTATTTAAGTCGAAGAACGTCACATATAGTTATAGTTTTGAAAACTTAAGTTAGTAGTCTCAAAATATACTTATAACTCATTGTTATTAGTACACAATGAGATGTTAAAAAATTCTTAGATCATGTTAAATATATAAAAATACATATATATACACAAACGTATAATTATCGTATGTTATATAGTTCGTGATATCATCGGTCAAATTGGACGGTCAAACGTTGTGTAAAACTCTTTTCAAAAACATAAGTCTCAACAATTTAGATTGCTTATCATGTTGGTAAGGTTTAATTTATATAAATATTAATCTTATAAGTGTAAAATGATCGGAAAAATCCGGGTCGTTACACCATGCGATCGCATGGCCTGGAAGAACAAAAGCCATGCGATCGTATGGCCCCAGAATTTTTCTCTATCTCTCTCACGTATACATATATATATATATATATATATATATATATATATATATATATATATATATATATACATATATATATACATATACATATATATATACATATACATATATATATATACATATACATATATATATATATATATTTTAATTTTAATTTTAAATTCTAATAATAAGGGTATGTTAGCGAATGTTGTAAGGGTGTAAGTCGAAATTCTGTCCGTGTAACGCTACGATATGTTTAATCATTGTAAGTTATGTTCAACCTTTTTAAATTAATGTCTCGTAGCTAAGTTATTATTATGCTTATTTAATGCCGAAGTAATCATGATGTTGGGCTAAATATTAAAATTGGGTAATTGGGCTTTGTACCATAATTGGGGTTTGGATAAAAGAACGACACTTGTGAAAATTAGACTATGGGCTATTAATGGGTTTTATATTAACTTAACGATACCTCGTTAATTTAATATAAAGGTTATAATTTGACATATTTATATATAACCACATACGCTTGACTGGGTACGGTGGGCGGGATATCTATAAATACCAATAATTGTTCATTTTACCGGACACGGAACTAGATTAATAGTTAATAGACTTGTTGAAACAGGGGTGGATTACATTCAAGGGTAATTGGTGTAATTGTTAACAAAGTAGTAAAACCTTGGACTACACGCAGTCGATAACCTGGTGTATTCATTAAACAAAGTATTAAGACCTTGTTACAATTCGAATCCCCAATTAGTTGGAATATTTGACTTCGGGAATAAGAATAATTTGACGAAGACTTCCGCATTTTATGATTATGACTGATGGACTATTATGGAAAAATCCGTATGGACATATTGAATAATCCAGGACAAAGAACAATTAACCCATGGGAATAAACTAAAATTAACACGTCAAACATCATGATTACGGAAGTTTAAATAAGCATAATTATATATTTCATATTTAATTGCACTTTTAATTATCGCACTTTTATTTACTGTCATTGTATTTAATTGCACTTTTAATTATCGTACTTTTTAATTATCGCACTTTATTTATTGTCATTTTATTTTATCGCAATTTCATTATCGTTATTTAATTTTCGCTTTAAATTAAGTTATATTTATTTTTAATATTTTACATTAGGTTTTAACTGTGACTAAAGTTTTAAAATCGACAAAACGGTCATTAAATGGTAAGAAACCCCCTTTTATAATAATAATATTACTTATATATATATTTGTATTTTTACAATTATAAGTTAAAACTAATATAGCATTGAACTAGTTTATTAGATCCCTGTGGAACGAACCGGACTTACTAAAAACTACACTACTGTACGATTAGGTACACTGCCTATAAGTGTTGTAGCAAGGTTTAGGTATATCCACTCTATAAATAAATAAATAACTTGTGTAAAATTGTATCGTATTTAATAGCATTTTCCTTGTAAAATATAAACTATTTTATACACCACCTCGCACATATCAAGTATTTTTGGCGCCACTGCCGGGGAACTAAAACGCCGAAAGCGAAACGCTATATATATAAAAAAAATTAAAAAAGACTTTACTTCTTTTTAATTTACTTTTGTAAAAATACGCTTTTGTAAAAATACGTTTTAATTATTAAAAATAAAAAAACCATAAAAAGAATAACAATATATTTATATTTTTAAGATTTTGATAAAATATATAAATTATAAATATTTCTATTTCTATTTTTTGTTTGTAAAAATATAAGTTTTTATTTAATTTATATAAATATTTTATATAAATATTAAAACAGAATTTAAAAAAAAAAGTAGTAAAATCCACTCGGCCCGATCACTGTTGTAGCCCAAAGTCTGGCCCGAATTCGCAAGCCATGCGATCGCATGGAAAACCAACTAACACCTCATGCGATCGCATGAGGTGATTTGAATGGTCTGGTAACCTAGTCCGACCAGTTTAGGGTTTAAATTAATTATAATTATTATTAAAACCCTAATTAGGTTATAATTATTTAATTATTTAGTTTAGTTTTATTATTTAGTTTGTTTTATTTAGTTTTAATCTAGTTTTAATTAATATATAAAATTAATAGTTTTATAAAATAAATAATTTAAAAATAATATTTTTATAAAAATTGTACTTTTTACAACTTTAATTTTATTTTTATATTTTATAACTTTTTATTTGTTTTAGCGTAATATTTGTATTTTTCGTTCGTATTTAGTTTTAAGTCAAAGTTTTTGCCATAGTTATTTTTACTTCTAGATTTTTAGGTTTTGCCGTAAAATCCCTTAAGTGCTTTTTCTTTAGACTAAGATTTAGGTGCTTTAGAATTTTGCGACGCCGTTTTATAAATTTTAGTACTTTTTAAGTTATTGCCGTTTTAGGATATAGAATTTCTTGTAAGCTTTAATATTTTTAGACGCAACTTTTAATTCTTAGTTTTTAGTTCCTTTTTAAGTTTCGACGCGCTACTTTCTTATTTTTATTTTTGGACGCCTATTATTTTTTTCAACCTTTTATTTTTCGACGTTTTCCGACGCGCTCTTTTTCTTTCTTATTTCTTGACACTCTAGTTTTTAGGACTTAGATTTTTTTTCTATTTCTTTTCTAAATTTCTTTAAATTTCAACGGAAAATTATTTTAAGTGGTTAAATTGATAGACATTCAAAATTTTCTGATTCGTAGTGATAGTTGGATTTGTTAGTGGCGAGTTGTGGGCTTCCGATTTAAAGGGTCCTGGCTACCTGCTGCATCTATTGGCTATTCAAAACGTGGGCAAAATCAAAAAAGTCTATTAATTTGATAACTTATATAATTTTTATCTTTTATAACTAATAGGATATTCAGTGAATGCACCGAGCAAAACGTTCACCACCTTTTGTACGTTCACCACCTGTAACCAGATCAAGACATCTAGCCAATATTGTTGCCGTTGATTTTTCTTTAGAATCGTCATCAAGTCGACCAAGTACTCCAATTCAAATTTCTGATAATCAATTTTTTGAACCCGACCTCACAATTGAGAATCCGGAGGATATTCAGGGATAATTCAGAGATCCTGAACCACTAATCTTTCCTCCGGAACCACCAATCATTTAAACAGAGATTGTCGAGGAACAACCCATTAAATCAGAATCCTCTAGTGATTCAGATTCAACAAATTCAATCATGGAAAATCTGGAACCTCTAAGTATGGAAGACCGAATGAGAGCTAAACGCACTGGCCAAGGTCACGCAATTACTCAACCAGACATTAATGAGCCAGATTATGAAATTAAAGGACAAATCCTACACATGGTAACTAATCAATGCCAATTTAGTGGTATGCCGAAGGAAGATCCAAATGAACATCTTCGTACCTTTAATAGGATCTGTACTCTATTTAAAATCCGAGAAGTAGAGGATGAACAGATATATCTCATGTTATTTTCCTGGACTTTAAAGGGAGAAGCCAAAGATTGGTTAGAATCATTACCTGAAGGGGCGATTGATACATGGGACGTTTTAGTTGAAAATTTTCTTAAACAATTCTTTCCGGCATCTAAAGCCGTAAGACTTCAAGGAGAAATTGTTATGTTCACACAAAAGCCAAATGAAACTCTATATGAGGCGTGGACTAGATTTGGAAAGTTATTGAGAGGATGTCCGCAACATGGTTTAGACACTTGTCAAATAGTACAAATATTCTACCAAGGATGCGACATCACTACAAGAAAAGACATCGATATAGCAGCTGGTGGTTCCATTATGAAGAAAACCGCAACTGACGCTTACAAAATTATTGATAACACTGCTTCCCACTCATATGAGTGACACCAAGAAAAAGATATCGTTAGATCATCTAAAGCAGCTAGAGCCGATTCTAGCCATGACTTCGATTCCATTTCTGCAAAGATAGATGCTGTCGAGAGACGAATGAAAAAGATGACTAAAGATACTCACTCAATACGAATTAGTTGTGAGCAGTGTGGAGGACCACATTTGACAAAAGATTGTCTCAGTATTGAACTAACAATGGAATAAAGAGAGAATGTTTCATACATAATCCAAAGGTCTGGAAATAATTATCAGAATAATTATCAACCGCCAAGACCAATCTACAATCAAACCAGAATTATAATCGAAATGTTCCATACAACAACCAACAAGGTCCTAGTAATCAACAAGTATCCAATAATACTTACAATCAGCAAAGACCTATTTTTCAAAATAAACCACCACAAACCGATGATAAAAAGCCAAATTTAGAAGACATGATGTCGAGGCTAGTTGAATCTCAAACGCAGTTTTTCACATCTCAGAAACAAACCAATGAACAAAATGCTCAAGCATTTAGAAATCAACAAGCTTCGATTCAAAATTTGGAACAAGAAGTAAGCAACCTAGCAAGGTTAATAATTGAAAGAAAACCGGGAAGTCTACCTAGTGATTCAAATGCTAACCCCCGGAATGAAACAGCTAAAGCCATTACCACGAGAAGTGGTATTACACTTAAACCACCTGAAATGCCTGTAATCTCTGATGAAGCTATTCCTACTCCACAAGAACCACAATCTGAGCAAGATAAGGAAACAGAACCGGTAGTTGAAAAGGTTAATGAAGATAACACAGTTAAGGCAAAACCTTATGTTAAACCATACCAACCACCACTTCCTTACCCGAGTAAAATGAGAAAAGAGAGACTTGAAGTTGAGCAATCCAAATTCTTGGATATGTTTAAACAAATAAATGTCAATCTTCCTTTCATTGATGTGATTGCAGGAATGCCTAGATATGCTAAATTTCTGAAAGATCTAATCACAAATAAAAAGAAAATGGAAGAACTCTCGGCTGTTACTATGAATGCCAATTGTTCTGCAGTGCTGTTGAATAAGATACCAGAAAAATTATCAGATCCAGGAAGTTTCACAATTCCATATTTTATGGGTAGTCTTAGTTCAATAGTAGCATTGGCAGACTTAGGTGCTAGTATAAATCTAATGCTGTATTCACTATACACTAAACTAGACCTTGGAGAATTGAAACCAACACGAATAAGCATACAACTGGCAGATAGATCAGTAAAATATCCTAGAGGGATAATGGAGAACATGCTAGTTAAAGTTGGTACTTTAGTATTTCCAGTAGATTTTGTTATTCTAGACATGGAAGAAGATTCTCGAGTTCCTCTCATATTAGGAAGACCATTCTTAAACACGGCTAAAGCAATAATAGACGTGTTTGGTAAGAAACTGACCCTAAGTATAGAGGACGAGAGTGTTACCTTTTCGGTTGATAGAGCAACGCAACAACCGCAATCTGCAGATGATACATGTTATTATATTCAAACTATAGATTCACATGCAGAATTGTTAGAAGAATTTCCAGAATTACAAGGAACGGGAGAATGTTCTTTAGGAGAAGGAATTGAACCAATTGATGAAACTGAAATGTTAGCTACACTTATGGCTAATGGATATGAACCAACAACAGAAGAAATTCAAATGCTAAAAAAGGAAGACAGATATCGATATAAATCATCGATAGAAGAACCACCGACATTAGAATTAAAGCCACTTCCAAACCATTTGGAATATGCTTATTTACATGGTGAATCTGAATTACCTGTAATAATATCGTCTTCTCTTACTAAAAATGAAAAATCTCAACTCATTACTGTGCTAAAAGCTCATAAACCAGCTATACCATGGAAGATTCATGACATTAAAGGAATAAGTCCTTCGTATTGCACACATAAAATCCTTATGGAAGAAGGTCATAAAACGTATGTGCAACGCCAACGAAGACTAAATCCGAATATGCAAGATGTTGTTAAGAAAGAAATTATTAAACTGCTTGATGCAGGTTTAATTTATCCAATCTCTGATAGTCCATGGGTAAGCCCAGTTCAATGCATGCCTAAGAAGGGTGGCATGACTGTCATCACAAATGAAAAAAATGAGCTTATTCCTACTAGAACTGTAACAGGATGGCGTGTTTGTATTGATTATAAAAAATTAAATGATGCCACCAGAAAAGATCACTTTCCCTTACCTTTCATTGATCAAATGTTGGAAAGATTAGCTGGAAATAGTTACTATTGTTTTCTTGATGGTTTTTCCAGATATTTTCAAATTCCAATAGCACCCGAGGACCAAGAGAAAACCACGTTCACGTGCCCTTATGGTACTTTTGCTTATAAACGCATGCCATTTGGACTTTGCAACGCCCCTGCAACCTTTCAAAGGTGCATGATGGCGATTTTTCACGACATGATAGAAGAATGCATGGAAGTTTTCATGGATGACTTTTCAGTCTTCGGTGATACTTTTGAAACATGTCTAGTTAATCTTGAACGAATGCTTATTAGATGCGAACAATCAAATCTAGTAATTAATTGGGAGAAATGCCATTTCATGGTTAAAGAAGGCATCGTTCTTGGTCATAAGATTTCAAAAGAAGGAATTGAAGTGGATAGAGCTAAAGTAGATGTAATTGCTAAACTTCTACATCCCACCAATGTTAGAGGAGTTAGGAGTTTTCTAGGGCATGCCGGTTTTTACCGACGTTTTATAAAAGATTTTTCTAAAATTGCCACTCCTATGAATAAACTCCTAGAAATGCATGCTCCATTCATCTTTTCAGAAGAATGCATTAAATCTTTTAATATTCTTAAAGAAAAACTTACTAATGCGCCGATCATGATAACTCCAAATTGGAATCTACCGTTTGAACTTATGTGTGATGCAAGTGATTTTGCAATGGGAGCCGTTTTAGGACAAAGGATTGAAAAATGATTTCAAACTATTTATTATGCTAGTAAGATGTTACAAGGAGCACAAACGAATTACACAACTACTGAAAAAGAACTCCTTGCTATTGTCTTTGCTTTTGACAAATTTCGTTCATATCTCATTCTAGCTAAAACGGTGGTCTATACCGACCATTCTGCTCTTAGATACCTATTTTCGAAACAAGATGCTAAACCAAGATTAATCCGTTGGATCTTACTCTTACAAGAGTTCGATATTGAAATCCGAGACAAAAAGGAAGCAGAAAATCTCGCAGCTGATCATCTTTCTTGTCTTGAAAATCCCGAATTAGAAGTTCTAAATGAATCGGCCATACAAGAAAACTTTCCTGATGAATATCTATTGAAGATAGATTATAGTGAAATTCCATGGTTTGCAGATTATGCGAATTACTTAGTATGTGGATTCCTTGAAAAATGATTGTCGTACCAAAAACGAAAGAAATTCTTTAGTGATATAAAACACTATTTCTGGGAAGATCCACATTTGTTTAAAAGTTGTCCCGATGGAATAATACGCCGATGTGTATTCGGAGATGAAGCTAGTCAAATCTTAAACCATAGTCACACAGGACCAACAGGAGGACATTATGGGCCTCAACTCACAGCAAGAAAAGTTTACGATGCTGGATAATATTGGCCTACAATTTTCAAAGACGCACACCTTCTTTGCAAATCCTGTGATGCTTGTCAAAGGGCCGAAAAAATAAGTCAACGTGATGAAATGCCACAAAATGTCATTCAAGTATGTGAAGTATTTGACATTTGGGGTATTGACTTTATGGGTCCATTTTCAAAATCTCATAATAATCTCTACATTCTCGTTGCCATTGATTATGTATCTAAATGGGTGAAAGCACAAGCTCTCCCAACTAACGATGCACGAGTTGTAGTCAACTTTTTAAAACGTCTTTTTGCAAGGTTCGGAACACCGAAACTTTAATAAGTGATCGGGGTACTCATTTCTGTAATAATCAACTTGAGAAAGTTCTCAAAAGATATGGAGTAACTCATAAAATCTCAACCGCTTATCATCCACAAACAAGTGGACAAGTTGAAAATACCAACCGAGCTTTAAAACATATTCTAGAGAAAACCGTAGGATCAAATCCGAAGGAATGGTCAATGAAATTGGAGGATGCACTCTGGGCTTTTAGAACAGCCTACAAAACTCCAATTGGAACCACACCTTTTAGACTCGTTTACGGAAAAGCATGTCATCTTCCAGTAGAAATTGAACACAAAGCATTTTGGGCTTTGAAGACATGTAATCTTGATTTACATGAAGCCGGACGTCTACGATTAAGTCAACTAAATGAATTAGAAGAATTAAGACATGAAGCATATGAAAATTCGTTAATCTATAAAGAAAGAACGAAGAAATGGCATGATAAAAGAATCAGAAGTTCAAAAGAATTTAAGAAAGTGACAGAGTTCTTCTTTTCAATTCACGATTCAAGCTATTTCCTGGAAAATTGAAATCAAGATGGTCTGGACCATTTATAGTCAAAAGAGTTTTCCCATACGAAACAGTAGAATTAATAAATTTAAATGGGATTGAATTTAAGGTTAATGGTCACAGAGTTAAACATTACATACATGGTCCGATGGAAGTTGACAATGAAGTTAATCACAATTTCAACACCACATCTAACTAAGTGTGGGGAGGTTCGAATCTTTTTAGAGTAATATGTATTTCTGTTAGAGTTAGATATTCTGTTTTCGTGTAGTTCTCGAGAATGGAATCCGAATGGTCTTTCCCTAGCAGACCCTAAAGAACTAGTCTTCTCCCCCCATTCTAAATTTTTATTTTTTTTAGGTTTTACGAGATGAAGAATTCCTTTGATCTGAACCATGGTCTAATGCTACATGCTATGATTACTAAACGTAATAATGACACACTTCCGAGTGAACTGGTATCAGTCATAAGAGGCAAAATGGACGGAGTAAGAAAAGAACTCAAAAAAGATCATCATAAGATACATTTTGGTAAAGGCAAATCAAAATCCGCAATAAAAAGAAGAGCACGGCACCTTGAAAGATGTTACAAATGCGGAAAATGGTCACACGAAGGTAAATGTTCAAATAATCAAACATATTCAAATACCGAATTTGTTACTCTATGCAGAGAAGGACCATTCATATGTTTAGAAGAAAAGATATTGAAGATTCGAGGTTATGTGTACGTAGCTATGGAGAACCAAATCACACGACTCTCCTATGAGTCGGCTAAAGCAGGTCTCTGAGAATTCTTTCTCATAGGTAAGTATGTACAGTTTTTATTTTATTTTTATTATTTTTAACCTTTTGATAATAAACACTAAATCGTTCGCTACAAAGTATTAAATTGGTATTCAATAAAATTAGGTTCTGCAACCGAAATTATTGATATCATGCAAAAATTTATTACATCACTGCGAAATTTACCGTTTATTCTTAAGGTATTAATATCTTTAATCAATCAACCCAAAATATTTCAGAAATTCGTCAAGAGTAAAACTAGGTAATATAGCCAAAATTACTTTACCGAAAAGAGGGGCGTATATTTTTGATAATATTTGATTGATTAAAGTGGGATAAAAGACCAAAAAGATTTTTAATTTTTAATTTTACTTTTTTTTAAAATTAATATATTAATATTAAATTATTATTGTAAACTTTTTAAATTAATATATTTAAGTTTGTAAATATTTGAAAAATTTATGTTTTTAATATAAGTTTGTATGTATAAAAACAAAATTATAATATAAATTTGGTGTGAACTTTTTAAAATTTTAATAATATGAATTTTTAATTTTATGCATTTTAAATTTAAGTTTGGTGTGAATTTAAAAAAAATTTTTTATTTTATTTCACTAAGATAAAAATATGATTTTTAAAATTCATCGTGAGTTGAAAACTAGGTCATTGAACCGAAATTGTTCTACCCAAGGGAGGGACGAGAAGTTTTATTATCATTATTTTTAATCTTATTGAATTAAAATAAGCCAAAAACATTAAAAAAACCCTAAAATCTTTACTTTTAAAACCGCGCTTTGAATTGACAAATTTTAAAATTTTATCGAGGGACGGACTAGGACAACGATCCGAAACACCCTCACTCCTAAAAAGAAACAAATTTTTAAAATTTTATTAATTTATGTTTTATTAGTATAAGGTTTTTATAAAAAAAAAAAAAAGCAACTGTACCCGAACCCCATGCGATCGCATGGGATTTGGCCTTCAGAGCCATGCGATCGCATGGAGCTGAAAATCTGGCCAGGATCAAAGGTCAGTCGAGTTCTGCTCTCCACACAACACACACACAAATACACGAACATACACCCCAAAACCTCTCAAGTTTCATCATTTTTTTCACCAAATTTCACCAAATTTCTTGCTACAATCCGCTCTAAACATGAATTTGATAAGAAGTTTATCAAGAAAGGTAACAATTTCACCCCTAAACCTCTTTAAATTTGATTTTTAGTATTTTGAGCTATATTTTACCTAATTTGATTTTGTTAATTTCTAGTGTAATTAGAGTTAAATTATTAGTATTTTATGCATGTATAACCTAGATTGATGCTATTTAACATGATTTGAAGCCAAAAACTTCAAAATTTTTAGGAATCTAGGGTTTGTGTTCTTGAGCAATTTGGGGCTTTTTGATATAAACAGGTTATGGCCGATTTTTGTCATGAATTATTGCTAAATTAAGTAGTGTAACATATTTAGGTATCTAAATGATCCAAACTTTGATCCTAAACATAATTTTTGAGAATTAAAGTGGACTTTTTAGGTATAAAATTCATGAACTTGATTAAATTGATGTAAATGCCATTTGAAACTTGTTTAATTGCTAGTAATGGTTATTTTAACATGTTATTTGAGTTGAATACTTATGAACTTTGTAAACATTTTCTTATATGCTTATTTGAAAAAAAAAAATGTAGAATTGTAAAAATTATGAAAATGTGTATAAGTTTAATTTTGATTGAACGTGTTATTATAGTTGTTTTAAGTTGTTATTTTACTAAAACTAATGCATATTTGGATGCACAAATTTTGTGTTTAATGTGTTTTGCAGAGATTTACTAATACTGATGGTGCATCATCATCATCTAGACAACCTGCTCCAGAACCTGAACCAGAAATGCAATACGAACCAGAACCCGAACAAGAACCACAACAGGAACAACAACATCAACCTGATCAACACGTACCTTATTATGATCCGCTACAATTTGTTGATGCCTTTATAGTATTTCTGATGCATCCGCTAGTAGAATACCCAACGATTCCTGAACACACGTTGCATCCTAATCTGAGATTCGATAGAAGCTAGAGAGATTATCCGACATATCAAAGTAACAAATTCAAACTGATACCGAAAAATGTAGAAGTTCTGAGGGTAATCGATTGTGAGCCTTTAGAAAGGGTCCAACTAGTTAACTCAGTTAGGGAGCATCTGATCCAAAGGTATGGCAGTTCTTTTTTTACGATTGAGAACGTCTATTCACCATTCGTAGACCTGTATATAAGGAATGGTGTATTGAGCTTATGAGTACTATAGCGTTAAATGCAGATGTAGATAGATTAGATGATAGAAGTTTTCTTAGATTTATACTTGGCCGTAGGATGTACAGGATGTCCATGCTGGACATGGCCAGGGCTTTGCATATATATACTCCTGGTGAATTACTACTACCCAATTGTATGAATTTGATTTATTGTGGTGAAAGGGTAGATAGGAATTTTGACGCGAACGCCGTCTGGAGGCGTATGTCAGATTATAATGTTTTTACACTGGGAGGAAAACACTCCTACTTACATATTAAAGCCGAGCTTCGTATAATTCATAGATTTTTGGCTAACTCGATTACACAGAGAGGTCACAATAAGGAGAAAATGACCTTACATGATTTATTTTACCTAAAGTGTATTCGAGATCTAAGAGGCTTTGTTAATATCCCTTACTGTGTTGGTTTTTATTTGTCTAAGATGGTGGAAGGAATACAGGAAGGGGAATAATAGGAGGAGGTATTTTTGTTACTCTCATTTGAGAGTATTTGGGTGTAGATAGGGATCAAGGTGGTCCACTTATGGTATGTATGAAACAGGTTAAGCCTTTAGGATTAAGGGTCTATCAGGGTGCTAAGGTATTGAAAAGTAGACGCAATCAGGCAATACCATATGTTGGTAGTCATCCTCAGGTAGAGAGAGGTTCAGATGAGGAAATGGAGGAAATGGATGACATTAGGGATGTCATTAGGGAGGCTATGACTGACGTCTACCAGCGTGTAGATGAGGTGGAAATGAAAAACGAGGATAGATGTGGTCGGATGGAGCAGTGGCAAGCCCGGAATGATTACGAGCATTCCAAGCAATGACAGCATGATAGATGGGACTATCATCAGCGTCAGATCATGAGCTGGCTGTCACCTCAGGATCACTATGTACTGACCCGACCCGCTTACTATCCTCCACATCAGCCCGAGATGAGACCACCATATACTCTCTACGACCCTAACCAGGCCTATCAGTACACCTATCACCAACCATGGAATCCGAACGACGACATGAACTGGAACCCCTATCCAGATTGATATAGTTTCTGTTGGTGATTTCTGTGATTTTTATCTTTTTATTATTTTTATTTATTTATGTTTAAACACATTATATTTTGATACTTTTATTGTAATGTTTAATATTTTTATTTGTTGTACTAATATTTCATATTTGATTTGAAAGTGGGATTTTAAGTCCCGTTTCAAATTACCATGCATGTTTATATTTGTATGTATGTATATTGTCAATTGTACACAACAGGGTAAAACAGCGCATTTTCAAAGACTTGCATTAAGTTCAGCAAAAGCTACTGATTTTGACGACAAAATGAAAAACAAATGTGATGTAACAACAAGACGGAATGAACAAATGATATGCACCATTTATCATTCAACAAACAAACGCCAATATGTTTGGAAACTTTGGTAAAATTTAATCATTTTTCTACACTAATCACCCTCAATAATTTAAATTGTTACTGATTTCTTGCAAATTGGGGCATTGCAAGATCTTAAGTGTAGGAAGGGGTTAAATTCTTTCGGATTTTTAAAAAAAAATTTAACACTTGGTTACCATTAAAAATACTAGTAACGCAGTAGTTGTATTAGAATCTAGTGCTCTCTGATAATAGAGAAAAGCCCTAGTCTTATATACTGACTACCCAATTCTAGTAAAATTTTTCAAAATTTTCAAATTAAATGAACTCAAAATCATGTTTATACATATTTATGAGCGATAAAACTAGGTGTTAACACCGAAATTATTGTTACCTCGGAAAGGACAAAAATTGATAAACAAACCAAAATGTTAGAATTCATTTAAAATGGAATAGAGGACAATAAAAACGCAAAGAAAGGAAAATAAAAGCCAAGTGTGGGAAAAATTTACCAAGTTATTTAAAACATATATCACATATTTTTGTACAAATAACTGAAGATACTTTTGTTTTGGACAATTTTATCAGTTTTACCCAATTTACTGTAATATATTTGAAAGAAAGATGGATCTACACGATGAATCAATTCCATCATTAAAAGGAAGTAAAGTCTTCCGAAAAAGACACGCGCTTCTTGATTTAGGTCAGGAAGTTGTCGTCCAGACCAGTTGTAGAGTCTACGAAAAATCTTGAAAAGTTTTCTCAAAAATCAGCTGGAAATCTACGGACCTCAGCATCAAACAGGGTCGCCAAGTGGTCAGACTTATCCTAACCATGAGAGGATCTGTCTCGTAAAATGGGGAGGGCACCGTGCAAATTAGCTTGATAAGACTAATGAATCAGATCCCCAGAAAGGATAATCTCCTTAAAAGATCAAAAATCAGCTTTTAAGACTGATATTACTCAATCCTTGAGATTGACTTTTAAAGATTGAGAATTACAAACTCATGGAATATCTAAACTCGAGCTTGAACGAGAAAATATTTTGATCAAAATTACAAACCGATTGGTTTTCTGAAAACCCATTTTCAATGCGTTCATTACCATTGAACGTAAAATCCTAGAAATTCACCTGGAATTCATTAGGTCACCTGAACCAAATCGGGTGTCAACCGTAAGAACGGTGGTTGCATAGCATGGTCGAAGACAGGACCTTGTGCCAGACCGAAAAATTATAGGGTGATCTTTACTATTGCTCCTACAAAGGATAGTAATTGCATCCGACACGTTATAGACCATAATTAAAAGCATGTCATGGGACATTGCCTTAACAATTGCTTGTTCAACGCTTTCCTTTACAACCGGACGGTAGTTTACCGAAAGGTAATATACGGAGCAAGTATACTGGACGTGTTGCTTTCCCAATATAATGTTAGCAAGTGGGTGACACAAAACCATAAGTTTTGAGCTAAAATTTTCAAATCTGAAACCCACCAAACCCACAAAAATAATTTGCAAACACCGGTGAAGGGTTATTTCGGAAAACTTATCTAGGGTAAAAGCTAGATTTAATTTTCAAAAGATCAAATGTTTTCATAAAGATCCAATTTCCTTAAGGATCTAAATTTTTATAGTCATGTGGGACTGTAAACCACATCGTTACTACCATTGTTCATACCGCCGTATAGAAATCACTGATGTACAAAGTGTAAAGAATAAAGAAGTGATTCTATTATATATTTATTTCAAGACTATATTGCTTGAGGACAAGTAACGCTCAAGTGTGGGAATATTTGATAATTCTAAAAACGAACATATATTTCATAGCATTATCCCTCAAGAAAGACAAGCTTTTAGTTGCAATTGTTCTATTTACAAGTGATATTCGTTTAAATAAAAAAAGGTGAAGACAAAAGACAGATTCGATGAATTGAAGACGCAAACGACCAAAAAGCTCAAAAGTACAAAGTACAATCAAAGAGGTTCAAATTATTGATGAGAAACGTCTCAAAATTACAAGAGTACAAGACGCAAAACGCAAAATACAAGATATTAAATTGTACGCAAGGACGTTCAAAAATTCGGAACTGGGACCAGAGTCAACTCTCAACGCTCGACGCAACGGACTAAAAATTACAAGTCAACTATGCACACGAATATAATATAATATTTAAATAATTCTATAAATTATTTATATATTATATTATTATTAAAAACCGTCGGCAAGAAAGAAAAAAAGTCATGTGAACTCTCCCAGCTGGCCATGCGATCGCATGGCCTGAAAGAACAAAAGCCATGCGATCGCATGGCCCAAGAAGTCAGGCCACATCTATAAATTTCGCGTGTTTTGGCCAGTTTTAATATATTTTTTTCTCTATCTCTCTCACGTGTGTATATATATATATATATATATATATATTAATTTTAATTTTAATTTTAAATTCTAATAATAAGGGTATGTTAGCGAATGTTGTAAGGGTGTAAGTCGAAATTCTGTCCGTGTAACGCTACGCTATTTTTAATCATTGTAAGTTATGTTCAACCTTTTTAAATTAATGTCTCGTAGCTAAGTTATTATTATGCTTATTTAATACCGAAGTAATCATGATGTTGGGCTAAATATTAAAATTAGGTAATTGGGCTTTGTACCATAATTGGGGTTTGGATAAAAGAACGACACTTGTGGAAATTAGACTATGGGCTATTAATGGGTTTTATATTAACTTAACGATACCTCGTTAATTTAATATAAAGGTTATAATTTGACATATTTATATATAATCACATACGCTTGACTGGGTACGGTGGGCGGGATATCTATAAATACCAATAATTATTCATTTTACCGGATACGGAACTGGATTAATAGTTAATAGACTTGTTGAAACAGGGGTGGATTACATTCAAGGGTAATTGGTGTAATTGTTAACAAAGTAGTAAAACCTTGGACTACACGCAGTCGATAACCTGGTGTATTCATTAAACAAAGTATTAAGACCTTGTTACAATTCGAATCCCCAATTAGTTGGAATATTTGACTTCGGGAATAAGAATAATTTGACGAAGACTTCCGCATTTTATGATTATGACTGATGGACTATTATGGACAAATCCGTATGGACATATTGAATAATCCAAGACAAAGAACAATTAACCCATGGGAATAAACTAAAATTAACACGTCAAACATCATGATTACGGAAGTTTAAATAAGCATAATTATATATTTCATATTTAATTGCACTTTTAATTATCGCACTTTTATTTACTGTCATTGTATTTAATTGCACTTTTAATTATCATACTTTTTAATTATCGCACTTTATTTGTTGTCATTTTATTTTATCGCAATTTCATTATCGTTATTTAATTTCCACTTTAAATTAAGTTATATTTATTTTTAATATTTTACATTAGGTTTTAACTGCGACTAAAGTTTTAAAATTGACAAACCGGTCATTAAACGGTAAGAAACCCCCTTTTATAATAATAATATTACTTATATATATATTTATATTTTTACAATTATAAGTTAAAACTAATATAGCGTTGAACTAGTTTATTATATCCCTGTGGAACGAACCGGACTTACTAAAAACTACACTACTGTACGATTAGGTACACTGCCTATAAGTGTTGTAGCAAGGTTTAGGTATATCCACTCTATAAATAAATAAATAACTTGTGTAAAATTGTATCGTATTTAATAGTATTTTCCTTGTAAAATATAAACTATTTTATACACCACCTCGCACACATCACTCGGCTCTTAGCATTAGCATTTCCTTTGTTCTTTGGACATTGGTTATGGAAATGTCCTTTTTCACCACATTCATAGCATGTAGGAACAATTGTGTTGGCCTTTGTTGCAGGTGTATCGGTTGAAGGAACTGCAACTCTACAATTCTTGGCTATATGGCCAATCTTCTTACACTTGGTGCACTCAGCCTTGCACCACCCAGAATGATGTTTCTCACAACGCTTACAATAAGGTTGTTTCCCAGAATAACCTCCTTTTGAATTTTCAGCAACTCTCTTATTTGAACCTTGATTCGATCCCTGAGCAGGCTCAAATTTCATTTTGCCTTCACCGGTCCGAGCCTCGGCTTGTTTATTTGCCGCAGCCTTTCTCCTTCTAGCCATCATAAGATTCTGGGCCATGAGTATCACTCCATCTATGGTTTCCTTACTTTCAGCCATAACATTCCCCTAAATTTCTTTAGGAAGGCCTTCCATGTATCTCTCTATCTTTTTATGTTCATTAGGAACCATATCTGGGCACAATCTAACCAACTCTATAAACTGATTGGTGTATGTTTCAATATCGGTGCCCTTTACCTTGAATTCCCAGAACTCGACTTCTAGTTTTTGAATTTGGTTTCGCGGACAGAATTTATCTGTCATCATTAGTTTCAGGACGGGCCATGGAATGGCGTTTGCAACATCTAGCCCTACAGATTGGGCGTAGGAATTCCACCATGTTAGGGAAAGGCCACTTAAGGTGTGAGTAGCATATTTCACTCAGTCCACATCTCCACAGTTACAGTTGCGAAAGATTGATTCGAGCTTTTCGAACCAACGGGTCAATTTGATGGCTTCCTCATTTCCTTTAAAAGATGGAGGCTTACAATTCATAAACTCCTTATAGCTGAAAGAAGTAGGGGGTTCTGATTCCTCTGGTTGTTCCCTTGATTGTTGCCCTGATTGTTATTATGGTTGCCTTGAGCGGTAGCAAGCAGTTGTTGGAATTGTGCAGGGTCAGCGTGAAATTCGGGATATTGGTAGCATCGCGAGTTGATTGAGCCATTGTTCTTCAATACAATAAATACAGTATTAGTTGAAGAGTTCATGGTGCTAATAAGTTATAAGTTTGATAAATGCACAAGATCTACACAACATACAAAGCATATATAAGAGAAACCACAAGATATAACCAAACACATACGAATAAGGTAAGATAGGCAATGGAAATAACAAGATGTAATCAAACCACTTTAAATTAAACCATAAAAACCACTAGTAAAACATGAAACAAAAACCAATGTAACATAGGCATATGCCTTTACATAAACAAACTGAAATGGAAATAAAGGAAAATCCTAAGATCTAATCTTTCTTAGGTGACGAGGCTTGTATTGATCCTTAATATACCCTTTGAAGTACATCACAAACTTCTCTAGTTCAACCAGTGCCTGACATTGTCGGTCGAGTTCCCTCTCTTGTCTAGCATACATTTGAGAGAACTTTTTGTAGATCTGCTTTACATCACTGTTGGTATAGTCTTGGCGCTTCTCCATTATAGCTAAGCGATCTCGGAATGAGTCTCTCATAGTTTCAGTGCGACTCTGTAAGTTCATGATATCACACTGAACAAGAGCATGATCATACTCGGTATAAGCAAACTCAGAAGTCTTAGGCTTCTTGGATGAACTAGCAACATCAGCAGCAGGATTCTTAGGCTCCTTCCTCTTGGGTGAGGAAGTTTGGACAGTGGGAGGTTCAACTTCCTTCTCATAATCATCTTCTAAACTGTAAATAACCCCAAACCATCATAAGTCAGATTAGCCTCCTCATTAGCTGGCTCATGTTCTTCCTCCTCCTCAGGTTTGGATTCTTCCTCGGGTTCCTCCTCGAAATCATCCTCCCCCTCGATATGTTCTTCAACCTCTTCATCATCCCCCTCATCGTCTCCATCATAGTCATTCTGAGGATCTTCCTCCACCGGTGAATGTGGTGGAGTAGCGGGCTGGTACACCGGAGATTCTGTAGGAGTAGCTGGTTGGTAAACGGGTAAAGTTAGGGGAGAAACTGGTGCATAAGCTGGTGTGTGAATGGATCCCTCCATGTCAGATTCTTCGGAGTCAGAAATAATAATCGAATTGTGGCTCGACATCTTAAAAGAAAAGAAAGAAAGAAAGAAAGTTAGAATGTTTCTAAGGCTGACGTAAGGCACGTGATAAAATATAAAGGAAGAGCACTAAAATCTTAAAACATGAAAGATTATAGTCATATGGACTGCTAAGGCACCTAACTAACACATAAGGCACACTTAATATGCAATCCTGGTTCTCTATAAACACCTGGCTCTGATACCACTCTGTCATACCCCCAAATAGGGACGGGGATAAATATGACTTCACAATATCACAACACAAGTATATAAGCGAGAACGACTCTAAATTAGACATTTTATAAAAACAATAACTTTATTGTAGCGTAAACGAAATAATGTTTTACATAATAAACCCAAATGTAATTAATAATTGTTTAACAAATGCTAAGATATAAATATGTGGACTTCATTGCATCAGCAAGCAAGGCAACATATGGCAGCACATAAGCTATTCTTCACCTGAGACAAACATGCTTAAAAATGTCAACACAATGGTTGAGTGAACATCATAGGTTTATATAATCAATAAAGTTTTAGATCACAAGATTTAATTTAAAACATCAAAATAATCAATATGCCATGATTTATAATATCGAGCTAAACATTAACCCCTAACACTGTACATGTGTCGGTAATCATTATTATGTACCCCTTTGACGATCGGTCAATGGGTAGAGACGTCGCTCTCAATAGGCCTACTCACAATAATTAAGCTTGCAACATTTTAATTCCAGCAATTAACGATATTATGGTGGGGATTTGCATTTAAAGATACAATCAATACAAGTTAATAAAAGTCTCATGAAGTTGCATATCAAAAAGTTTAAGTACTTATGTCTAAAGTGTAAATCAGTTAAAATGCAAGCATGTGTCTCACCCCAAGATTTATAAAAAGCAATACATATGTAAAACGGGGCTATGAAGTTCACCTTAAGAGCAAAGTAGAGTTATTCCATAAATGAAAGAATCGAACGGAAGGATGTGACCGAGATCCCAACCTAGAGATAGAATGTATGATCAGATATTGCCTAACAGACAAAAGTATATAGTAACTATATTAATAGTGATGGTTTTCTAAAAGAATTTCCATTTTTGGAAGGTTACTATTTATGGAAAGTTTCCATTTATAGTAACTTTCTAATTATAGAAAGTTCGGGTTATAATCTTTAGCAAGACGTTGTATAACTTTACTGAAACTTCGTTGCTATCAGATAAGTCAGGAATGACCTGATGTAACCGGGGGGACAGGACTCTTGATCAGAATCTAAGTCATGGCATTCGAGATCCACAAGCTTACCCATAAAGGCAACCTAGACATCATTCACTTACGATCGTAAGTAGCGGTGAAGTTCGCATGAATTATACGTTATCTTTGATTAACCTTTAGTCTAAGTTTATGTCACATTATATGTTGTTATTATATTATAAGTTATATTATATTTATTTATTAATGACGTATTATTATTTTTAAATCATACTTATAATAAAAGTATTAATAATTACATTATAATTACCTATTAATAATGTATTACTATGGTTAGTATTATGAAATTTTATTAACTTTTAATTATTATATAATAACTAATGTATTTTAGAAAGTTATAATATAAGTATTTATTAATAATGTATTATCATTATTAACTTACATTATAAGAATTATACTTTATTATTTATCTTTATAACTATTATATAGTATACTTAGTTAATTAATTAATCAATTAAATAATTTTGAAATTACAAGTCTATAATTGTCCATAAGTTATAATAATAATATTAATTTAGTATACGTTTTAAATATGTGTATGTTAACCAAAAATTATACTAATACATGTTAATTTGATAATTAATTCATTAAATATTATATTCATAATATTTATAAACTTAGTTAATTATCAAATTAGTAGGATAATTTATAAAAATAATTTATCAAGTTTTTGTATTTATTTCTCACTTTTCTTTATATATATTCTTAGTTTTTATTAATCAAAGTTAATTAGGTAATAAATATTAAATCAAACTCGATAAATAATTTTATATTTTTACAGGTTCTATATTCTGTAAAGATGTTATAAAAATTATTAAATTGATTTTATACTGAAATATTATTTATTTAATATTTTCTAATCATTTATCCATTCTATTCGGCCTATAATTATATAAATAGGATACACAAATTTAAAATTAATTTTTATAATTTTTACAGTATCTATATATCCTAATAGTCATATAAATATTTCATAATATCATATTTAATACACTTTTGTATTTATTTGTATTTCCTTCATTATCTCTCTTGCTTTAAAATAAAATACAAGGAAATTATATTTAAAATAATATATCGACCCATATATTTATTTTTAGAATTTTCACCGCCTTATACTAGTGTAATAATCTCAGAAATTTTTTTATAAATATTTTTGGTACTGTTTAATATTTTATTACGAATTTTATATAGTTTTTGTGTTTAATTAATACTTAATTCGTATTTATATATAACTAATATTCTAAAACTTATTATAATTATTTTTATAAGTACTACTACTACTATAAATAATTTCCAAGTAAATACTACTGATACAAATATTTTTATTTAATTTAAATACATTTTATGTATTAAAATAATTCAAAAAATAATTTCCAAGTAAATACTACTGATACAAATATTTTTATTTAATTTAAATACATTTTATGTATTAAAATAATTCAAAAAAAATTAAATATAGAATAAATGTATAAAATGTTATATTAAATAATTTTTCTTATCCAATAATTTTTATAAGTCTAATAACCTCTGTAAAAAGTATCATAACACATTATAAGTATTTATAACAATTAATTTCAATTTTTACATAGTATTCGATATATATATTATATAAGGACTTAATAATTTGTTTTAAATATTTATAATTTCTACAATAATTATTTCTGATCACTATTATAACATATAATAATTAAGAAGCCAGTAAAAATTATTTATCTCAATTATATATATTTATTTCCTATTTAACTCGAATATACATTCATATATATACAATTTTCATTTTTAATTTTATTTTAATTATAATACGATTATATAATGAATAAAAATAATTTTATAACATACTATATTACTTAACACTAATTATAGTATAATCATTAGATTTTAATAATGTGTTTTAATTTATTATCAATTTAAAACCCAATCGATTATAAATAAATAAATAAAATGAATCGAAACAAAAAAAAATAAAAAAAATCGATGGGATAGAATAATACCTCAGGTTTGCTGTGATTTTTGAGAGAGAAATTTAGTGAGTGTGTTGGTGAATAAAAAAAATGAACAAGTGTTGTATTTATAGGAGAGAATTTAGTATATAAAATAAAAGGAAAATAAATAAAAAAAAATTTAAAAACCGTGAGATTTTGCAAAAATTTGGGATATTTTGTTGAATTTTTGTTGATTTATGTATGTAGTCAAATTGTTGTTGTAAATACATTATGACTTAGTAAAAAAATTAAAAATGATTTATCCCCCTTTTTAAATGTATCGGCCGAGAAAATATATATATATATATATATATATATATATATATATATATATATATATATATATATATATATATATATATATATATATATATATATATATATATATATATATATATATATATATATATATATATATATTATTTTTATTTTATTATTTATTTTGTAGATAAATCTAAGATGTATTTTACTAGCTAAAAATAAATTCCTTTATTATTTATCTTTAATATTTGAAATTAATAATATTACATATGTGTTATTTGATTTTTTTTAATACTAATGTAATTAAATTTATAAGTTTATCATTTAATTAGTTTATTATTTAATCCTTAGTTTAATTATTTCATGTTTCATTATTTATAATTTGTCACATTTAGTTTATAATGTTAGTTATATAACACTTTTATTATTACAAAGTTAATGTAGGTTATATGTATATACATAATGTTAATAATTCATATATTTCAATTAGTATAAGAATTAGGGTTTAATTTATTAAATTCTATTTAGGGTTGGGGTTTTGAATAATATTAGGGTTTATAGTATTAATTACTAATTAGGGTTAGAGTTTATAATATTAATAAATGTTTAGGGTTTACGATATTAATTAATTTTTAGGGTTTTATGTCATTAATTAAGGTTAGGGTTTATTTATCACGAGCAATTATTATCTGAATAACAACCCTAATGACAGTATACTAGATCAGAAAATGAAACCCTAAGGGTAAATTAGTAATTTCATAATGGAAAAGTGAGGGTTGTTATATTTTTGATCTCCAAAACCTACTCGTACGTTAAACATAATTCAAAATATATCAAGTTATGAATTTACAACATCGGTGTCACGACCTTACTTTTTCCGTTATCTTTTACTGTTAATTATTTAACGACCGTTAATCGTTATTCATGCCATGTCATTTCTATGACCTATATTATTATTTTAATAATAATATATTAATTATTATGTTTTATGTGAATATTTGTATTCATATTTTAAGTTATACGTTTCTACGCGTCGCGGATTTCTATCCGGCGAATCTTTTCGGTTTTCAAACCAACGGTCAAACTTTTGGGATTTTTAAATCTAAAATATTTTAAATATGATATTTTGATGTCAAATGATTATATATAGTTTTTATATATTTTATTCATCGCGTATTTGTTATCTCTCCGAAAAATCAGTCGCGTAGTAGCGTTTTCGCGTTTCGGGCTTCGATCGAGCGTTCAGGCTAAAAGCAATTCACCTTTTATCAAAGTTGGCCCACTAGTGGGGCCCAACCTACCCCATTCGGCCGAACCCCTTTGTAGGGGGAGTGCCTTGTTTTGTTTTCATTTTTGCAATTCCATTTCAAAATAACATTTTATCTTATCAAACCCTTATTTCTTTCTTGCATTTTTCCTCTCCCTTTTTCCTTGTTCTAGCTATTGCAACCATCACTCTTCATCATCACCATCTCACAAAATTATTAATCATTTCAAGAAGATTTCAACACAATCGGATTCTACACAACGATCTCTACGCGTTCATATTACTTGATTGTTGATTAGGGTATAAACCTTAACCCTAAATTTTTGATATTTTCATTATTTTTCTGTTTTTGATGTTTAATATGATAGTATAGTGCTTGCATGTTGTTGGATTGTTGATTGTATGCATAGAATCACTAGTAATTGCATGTTTTCGGTTTGATTGATTGTGCACAGCAGCTTATTCGACCATTTCTGTAAACTTAACTGATGTTTTTGTAAAAATAAAGTGTCTAGATGTGTTCCTCTCATCAAGACATTGATTTTAGGCTCCGGATTCATGTTATTTCGATTCCCGGAACTCAAGTTATGATTAAAATTGTGTTTTCATGAAATTAAAATGTAAAAACGAATGTGTTCAGGTTTTGTCCGACTTTGTGACCACTTTTGGAGTCTCTAGTGTGTACTAGTATGTTAGGATTGATGATTGGATGAACTTTCATGTCCGGATCATCGAAATCCGAGCCACGGATCACCCGTTATGACTAAAACTTGTTTTTGATCAGATTAAAGTCTCATGTTGAATTATGGATGATGGTCACGAATTTAGGGCTGTTCTTAGGTTGTTCTTGAGTTCACTAATGTGTCGGGTGGTGTGGTTAGATGAGGATATATATAAGACTCGTCAAAAACCGACACCCGAGGCTCAAGTTATGACCTGACGAACGTTTTAATTAAAACTTATGATTATAACATTTAATTTATGATATAAATAATGATTTTCATTATTATTAAATTACTTATGGTATAAAGGTAATTAATTTAATTTAAGACTTATGATATATATATATATATATATTTATTATATCATTTATTTATTACTTTATGATTTAATTAAACATTTAATTAAACTTATGATTAATAATACTTTTATTATTAATGAAAAACACTTATAATAAGTATTAAACTTATGTTATGAGATTATTATTATAAGACTTATAATAATGATTAAATAATTATTTAATTATTATAAGGCTTAGTTATTATTTAATTATAATTTAATTATTAAATACTTATGGTTTAATAATTATAATTAAATACTTATGATATGATTAATAATTCATTATTAATTAATAATATTTATGATATAATTAAAAATTAATATTAATTATTAATACTTATGTTATATTAATTATATCATTTAACTTATGTTAACTTTATTAATTCAATTTAATTTAATTAAACTTATGTTATGACATAATTATACATATACGACTTTAATAACATTATAACTTATATTATTATTATAACTTATACTTTAAAAATTAATGTTGACTATGTTTGACCAAGGTTGACTTTTGAGTTGACTTTCCGTTGACTTTGTCTTTCGGTTGACTTTTGTTGACTTTCTAATTAAGGAAACTTTCCTATCTTAAAAACCTTCTAAAAATAGAAACTTTCTAAATATGGAAACTTTCTAAATATAGAAACTTTCCTAAAATAAAAACTTTTCTAAAATAGAAACTTTCCAAAAATAGAAATTTTTTCCAGAAATGGAAACCTGCCAAAAATAGAAACTTTCTAAAAATAGAAAGTACGTATTTTTACGCTGTCTTGATCAAACCGAAGCATATTGAGTATTGTTCTATGTCTACTTACCACAAGTACTATAGCTATCATACTAAGACTTGACCTAAGTTAGTTATTTATACCGACCTGCTTTATTTATAGGTCGTCGTTCTGATCATTCTTGATCACTTACTTCATTTGCTGTTCGCATTTTTGTGTGGTTACTTCATTTGCTTTAAGGTGAGTTATAGTCCCGTTTTCATACTATTTTAAAGTATATTTTTGGGATGTGATTACATGCATTTTATTTACGTTTAGACACAAGTGATGATTAAATTTAAATTATTCATTATGAGTTGAAAGAAAATATTCCCTAGTCTGGTAACTGTAATCACTGGTTTATACTGGTGAACATGAATCCTATGGATAGATCTATCGGGTTTGACAACCCATTTCGAGCTAGTCGCGCTAGCAATTTATAATCGAAATGTATTAGTACTTCGTAATTATTTGAAGATACACATGTTCAGTGTATATTGTGTTTGGTAAGGGTGGAATTGGTTAAGTGGTTACTAGGTGACTCATGGATAAATGGAATAATGGTTTAATGTTTTCTAACATTTTTAAATCTTGTGGTCTAAAGATTATTCGTTTATTTAAACCTATAATTCACTCAACATTTTTGTTGACAGTTTACTCGCATGTTTTCACAGGTACTTGATTTGTTGTGCTTCCGCTGTGATTAGAGGGTCTGCATTCATTGGGCAGATTTTGGATAAACATTTAAACTATGCATTCTTTTTTGGATATTTAAACTTGTGGGTTTTGTTGACATGTTTTGGTCAACTTTGGTTATTTAATAAGTTGATTTGTTTAAAACTAGTTATTTTGAGTTAATTTCCTTTTTGGGAAACTTTTTGATTAAAGAATGCAATGTTGTTTAATGAATTCATATATAGTTTCGATCAAGCTGTGGGACCAAGTGATGGAGCCGTTAAGGGTACTTGACGGGCCATCACAGGTGGTATCAGAGCGAAAGGACCATTCAAATGTTGAAAGACATGTTACGAGCGTGCATCATTGATTTTGGTATTGGTTGGGATAAGTACTTGCCACTGGCTGAATTTTCTTATAATAACAGCTATCATGCAAGTATTAAGGCCGCACCGTTTGAAGCTCTGTATGATAGAAAGTGTAGGTCTTCTATCTATTGGAATGAGGTTGGGTATGCTCAACTCACAGGCCCAGAAATTATTCATGAGACTACAGAGAAGATCGTACAGATTAAAGAGAGATTGAGAAACGCTAGAAGTCGGCAAAAGAGTTACGCCGATATTAGAAGAAAGGATTTAGAATTTCAGGTCGGTGACCGTGTTATGTTGAAGGTATCACCTTGGAAGGGTGTGGTACGATTTGGTAAAAGAGGAAAGTTGAATCCTCGATTCGTTGAACCATTTAAGATTACAGAGAGAGTTGGACCCGTGGCTTATCATTTGAAATTGCCACAAGAACTTAGCACCGTTCATGACGTTTTTCATGTGTCGAATTTGAAGAAGTGTTTGGTAGAGGCCGATGAAACAATCCCTCTTGATGAACTTCATGTTGATAAACAACTCCATTTTATTGAGGAACCTGTCGAGATTATGGATCGAGAGGTTAAGACCCTCAAGTAAAGTAAAATTCCTATCGTCTGAGTTAGATGGAATGCCAGACGCGGACCCAAGTTCACTTGGGGAACGTGAAGATCAGATGAGGCAGAAGTACCTACATTTGTTCCCAGATTACGAGTCAACCCCTGCACCTACTTAAATTTCAGGACGAAATTTACGTAACGGGAAGGTATTGTCACGACCCTACTTTTTCCGTTATCTTTTACTGTTAATTATTTAACGACCATTAATCGTTATTCATGCCACGTCATTTCTATGACCTATATTATTATTTTAATAATAATATATTAATTATTATGTGTTATGTGAATATTTGTATTCATATTTTAAGTTATACGTTTCTACGTGTCGCAGATTTCTATCCGGCGAATCTTTTCGGTTTTCAAATCAACGGTCAAACTTTTGGGATTTTTAAATTCAAAATATTTTAAATATGATATTTTGATGTCATATTATTATATATAGTGTTTATATATTTTATTCGTCGCGTATTTGTTATCTCTCCGAAAAATCAGTCGCGTAGTAGCGTTTTCGCGTTTCGGGCTTCGATCGAGCGTCCAGGCTAAACGCAATTCACCTTTTATCAAAATTGGCCCACTAGTGGGGCCCACCCTACCCCATTCATCCGAACCCCTTTGTAGGGGGGAGTGCCTTGTTTTGTTTTCATTTTTGCTATTCCATTTCAAAATCACATTTTATCTTATCAAACCCTTATTTCTTTCTTGCCTTTTTCCTCTCCCTTTTTCCTTGTTCTAGCTATCGCCACCATCACTCTTCATCATCATCATCTCACAAAATTATTAATCATTTCAAGAAGCTTTCAACACAATCGGATTCTACACAACGATCTCTACGCGTTCATATTACTTTATTGTTGATTACGGTATAAACCCTAACCCTAAATTTTTGATCTTTTCATTATTTTTCTGTTTTTTATGTTTAATATGATAGTATAGTGCTTGTATATTGTTGGATTGTTGATTGTATGCATAGAATCACTCGTAATTGCATGTTTTCGGTTTGATTGATTGTGGACAGTAGCTTATTAGACCATTTCTGTAAACTTAACTAATGTTTTTGTAAAAATAAAGTGTCTAGATGTGTTCCTCTCATCAATTCATTGATTTTAGACTCCGGATTCATGTTATTTCGATTCCCGGAACTCAAGTTATGATTAAAATCGTGTTTTCATGAAATTAAAATGTAAAAACGAATGTGTTCAGGTTTGGTCCGACTTTGTGACCACTTTTGGAGTCTCTAGGGTGTAAAATTGTGTTAGGATTGATGATTGGATGAACTTTCATGTTCGGGTCATCGAAATCCGAGCCACGGATAACCAAATATGACTAAAACTTGTTTTTGATCGGATTAAAGTCTCATGTTGAATTATGGCTGATGGTCACGACTTGAGGGCTGTTCTTAGGGTGTTCTTAAGTTAACTAATGCGTCGGGTGGTGTGGTTAGATGAGGATATATATAAGACTCGTCAAAAACCGACACCCGAGGCTCAAGTTATGACCCGGCGAATGTTTTAATTAAAACTTATGATTATAACATTTACCTTATGATATAAATAATGATTTTCATTATTATTAAATTACTTATGGTATAAAGGTAATTAATTTAATTTAAGACTTATGATATATATATATTTATTATATCATTTATTAATTACTTTATGATTTAATTAAACATTTAATTAAACTTATGATTAATAATACTTTTATTATTAATGAAAAATAATTATGATAAGTGATAAACTTATTTTATGAGATTATTATTATAAGACTTATAATAAAGATTAAATAATTATTTAATTATTATAAGGCTTAGTTATTATTTAATTATAATTTAATTATTAAATACTTATGGTTTAATAATTATAATTAAATACTTATGATATGATTAATAATTCATTATTAATTAATAATATTTATGTTATGATTAAAAATTAATATTAATTAATAATACTTATGTTATATTAATTAAATAATTTAAACTTATGTTAACTTTATTACTTCAATTTAATTTAATTAAACTTATGTTATGACATAATTATACATATACGATTTTAAATAACATTATAACTTTTATTATTATTATAACTTATACTTTAAAAAATAATGTTGACTATGTTTGACCAAGGTTGATTTTTGAGTTGACTTTCGGTTGACTTTGACTTTCAGTTGACTTTTATTGACTTTCTAATTAAGAAAACTTTCCTAGCTTAAAAACTTTCTAAAAATAGAAACTTTCTAAATATGGAAACTTTTTAAATATAGAAACTTTCCTAAAATAGAAACTTTCTTAAAATAGAAACTTTCCAAAAATAGAAATTTTTTCAGAAATGGAAATCTGCTAAAAATAGAAACTTTCTAAAAGTAGAAAGTACGTGTTTTTACGTTGTCCTGATCAAACCAAAGCATATTGAGTGTTGTTCTATGTCTACTTTCCACAAGTACTATAGCTATCATACTATAGCTTTATTTATAGGTCGACGTTGTGATCATTCTTGATCACTTACTTCATTTGTTGTTCGCATTTTTGTGTAGTTACTTCATTTGCTTTAAGGTGAGTTATAGTCCCGTTTTCATACTATTTTAAAGTATATTTTTGGGATGTGATTACATGCATTTTATTTACGTTTAGACACAAGTGATGATTAAATTTAAATTATTCATTATGAGTTGAAAGAAAATATTCCCTAGTCTGGTAACTGTAATCACTGGTTTCTACTAGTGAACGCGAATCCTATGGATAGATCTATCGGGTTTGATAACCCCATTTTGAGCTAGTCGCGCTAGCAATTTATAATCGGAATGTATTAGTACTTCGTAATTATTTGAAGATACACTTGTTCAGTGTATATTGTATTTGGTAAGGGTGGAATTGGTTAAGTGGTTACTAGGTGACTCATGGATAAATGGAATAATGGTTTAATATTTTCTAACATTTTTAAATCATATGGTATAAAGTTTATTCGTTTATTTAAACCTATAATTCACTCAACATTTTTGTTGACAGTTTACTCGCATGTTTTCACATGTACTTGATTTGTTGTGCTTCCGCTGTGATTAGAGGGTCTGCATTCATTGGGCGGATTTTGGATAAACATTTAAACTTTGCATTCTTTTTTAGATATTTAAACTTGTGGGTTTGTTGACATGTTTTGGTCAACTTTGGTTATTTAATAAGTTGAGTTGTTTAAAACTACTTATTTTGAGTTAATTTCCTTTTTGGGAAACTTTTTGGTTAAAGAATGCAATGTTGTTTAATAAATTCATATAGAGTTTCGATCAAGCTGTGGGACCAAGTGACGGAGCCGTTAAGGGTACTTGACGGGCCATCACAATCGGGAACTCATGTCCCATAATTTGACCAATGTTTAACATAACCCGTTTAACCAATGTGACCCAAAAAGTGAGCATGACCATCGGGACCATTACCAAAAGCGTCTTTCCAAGAACACCAATATGCAAGTTATGCCAATCGCTTACCCTTGTCCTTCGAAGTGCCACACTCTATAAAAAGATAAACAACGAGAGAGTATGCTACAATTCTTAGTGAGTGCAATACTTATATGCATACATACATAAACCACTTACTTATGCAACTTACACATAACCGCATACAATATAGCATCAATAACGCATATATATATATATATATATATATATATATATATATATATATATATATATATATATATATATATATATATATATATATATATATATATATATATACAAACACACACACACACACACATACAATCCAAACACAAGCTAGCATGTTAATCGCATGAAACAATAATATAACACGCTACACTAGAAAATACAATATATTGATAACCATACCCAAATGTGCTACTCATCGAATGAATAACACTATCAACCCAAATTGCATATAAACCACCAATTTAGTTAAATGAGACCTCAACACCTCAAATAACTAATTACTAGTGATCTTGGATCAAACTCACAAAAATATAACGTATGGTCAAGTACTAGAGGTACCTTATGACCCATTTCAATAGAAGACTCATTTTTTTTTACCCAAATTAGGGACAACACACAAGAGCAAGTTCATAGAACCTCAAACCCACCAAATTGCAAGTGTTCAAGTGAACATCAAGCCATTTCAAGTTCATGCACTTGCGAAATCACCATTATACTCAAAATCATGAATTAGGGTTCATACACCCAAATCATACCCCAAGGACCCCAATACTTAGAGTAATTAGGTTTTTGACTCATATCCAACCCAAACCCTAACCAAAACACAAAATTACAAATTAAAATTGAGCTAGGGTTCTTACCATAAGTGTATAGAAACACTAGAACGCAGCTAAAAGGTGTTAGGAATTTAAATGGAGATTGGATTTAAGCTTCTTCTTCACAAAATCAACTTTCTCACACTAGGGTTTCTCACTCTAGAATTTGTGGGTGTTTGAAGGAGATGGAGTGTGAGAGAACCCCAAAACTGATCCAAAATATCAACCATTTGGCCATGAAAAAATGCTATTTAGTCCCCAACTTATTTATTTTAAATTACAAAACAATCCCTCAGGATCAGACACATGTCGCGTCGCGACATGGCATGGTGGTAGCGCGACCCACATCTGATTCAGAATTCGGGGTTGCTACATTGAGAAATAACTTGATTTCGAAAAAGGTCGAGGTGTTTATTTGGAGAAAAAGAAAAAGAAGATTGGTCGTCTTAACAGACCTTGATAAACGAGGCATTGATCTTAATTCAACCCGATGTCCCTGATATGTTCGAAACAAACGGTTTTATTTATGCGGTGTTGTTAGGCCGCAAGGCATCAGAATCAGCTACCGAGAGGGGGAGCAAATGTTATAAATCTATATTTAGCGCGACCTAAATCGTATTACTCCTTATTATGGTAAGTAAGGGAAGTATGACCTAGGGTCGAATTTTAATATATCAGTAGAATCGAACCTATAATTATAACTTAAGATAATCCTAAAGTGAAGGAGTAGTTGTATATTACCCAATTTTGGTTTTTCTGGCTTAGTAAATAAAATAATGTAAATGCGATAAAATTTGTAATTCAGATAAGGTTAAAGCAAGTGTATATTATGATTTCGTTAGTTACTTTGCCGAGATTATGGAATGTTGACTCATGAATAGGTAATGACATTGTATACATTACACTGGTCCTACTGCCCTAGTCATAAGATATGTCACTGAGTAATGCGTTAGGCTTGAAGATTCTGAATAGACAACAATGTCCCTTACCCCGACGCCCGTCCAGTCTGACTACACGCATACACGTTCAAATGGCTCATCTAATTGAGTGACTCGGTTGAGTGACGTATTAACATTCCACAAAGGTCTAAACTTTCTTAAGCACAATAAAATACAAGGTATGCCATATCCGAGAGACGTGATATGTTTCAGTGCTTTCGTTAATGATTAGGTTTAAAAAGATAGTTAGGCCCTTAAAACGAGTTCAACCTCAAAGAAAACCATAGCCAAGTCAGTTTAACTTCCATGAACACGTTCGGTTATCCTAACGGTCCAATCCTTTATGTGTTTAAACAAACAGTTCCTTAATTAACTAAGAATACCTCAAGCAGGGTTCAATGCTTGAGACCGCTTTATGGTGAAGTGTACTAATCAGCACCGACCAGGTTCCATGGCCTTAATTAGCAGAGGTACAACTTACAACAACCGTTGTTCTTCAGTGTGCACGCAAGAATTTTATATGATTGGTGACTACACTAGCATGGTCTAAAACTGACAATGTACTTAATGGGCCTAGTTAGACGTTTCACTATGAAAGAGTCCACGGTCGGAATCCAAGGCTCGGTGGACTGACTACAGCCGGTGTGCCTCAGTCAAACTTAAGTTGTATCTGATAGACTTCTCTTACCAAGAAGCGACACATATAGTGTACCCTGAATCAGGGTTCACGACTTCCCAATAACAGAGCCGATAAATACATTCTATTAGTTGGAAAAGTGACCGAGTTTAAAGCATAATTGAAAAGCATCTCAACAATATACACACACCATAACATTATTTCGGCATTATAACTAACTACATTGTAGCATACACTAAAATAACTACTCGCTAATCATGGTAACAATATCATAGATTATAATGATAGAAGACATTATATAAAGCTAAATGATAGAAGTACCAGTAGATTAAACGAGTTCCGAATACTAAAGTGACAGCTTCAAACTCCATACCGCTCCTAAAATAATCTTCGGCGTTCTTCTTCGGGTACTAGATTTCCCGTACAGAGTCGAAGACCTTGAAAGTATGACTAATATTGTAGAAAGAGAGAGAAAGAACTGAATTGAAGTGTGTGTAAAAATGGATGACAAATGCCCTTTAAATAGACTTGGATTTTCCTGGGAAACGGCTGGCAAGCCATATGGCAGGCCTATGGCAAGCCGTTTTCCCAGGCCGTTTGCAAGGAAAGCCGTTTTCCCTGGCCATTTGTTGGCAGGCCGTTTGTCATGTTGGCAAGCCGTATGGCACCCAGTTTTTGCTATTTTGCTTGGAGCGTTTCGCTTGTTCCTGGGATCGTAACTTAGTTTCCGGGGTCATAACTTGTCTTTCACAGTTTTTGCTCTAGAACCTTCATTTTAGCTTCAATTCTCTTGATTCATTTTGCACCGGCTTCGTAATTACTTGATCTTCACTTTTAACCGACAAACCGAGTATTTTGTTGATAAAGCTTGGAACTCTATTGTTTTTGGGCCTCAATACCGAGGTGAAAATGTGACTTTTTAGCCGATATCAGATATCCCACACTTAGACTTTGCTTGTCCTTAAGCAAACTCTCATTTTTAACTTCAAGAAATCTTTTCGGAGTTTCCTTTATATTGGCCTAAGCGGTTTGCTTTTTATTTATAAGAGCAAAAAATATGGCAAGTCATCTATGTTAGGGTTGAAACTATCTCTGCAAGCATGCGGAGAGGTTACATGACTTAGGCTAGCTTTCACGGGTCACTCAAATCACACAAGTGTTTAGGGTTCCCTATAGATCTAAGAAATGAACTCACTCATAGCCAGTGATGTTGCACCCATCATCATAGGCTTGTTAAGGACTCAAATCCTTTCTACTAATGTGAAAGCGGTAATTACCATAGATTCTAGGTCATTTGTTAATTTGGAAGGATGAACAGGAATTTTGAAGTGGTAGTAAAGTTTGTTTTAAGGGGTGTGAAAGAGGATATATAGTCTTTATAAAGACTTTTATTCTGAAATTTCGAAAATGAAAGATAGATAGGAGTGCTGGTATTTTATTGAGAAGCACTTATGAACTTTTCTTCTTTTGAAGTGATAGGCATCTTTCGGTCAAGTTCTTCTTCAGCGTTTCTCTTTATAAGTTCTGCTTCTTTTCTCAGAACTTTGAAATAATATATATATATGTATATATATATATATATATGTATATATATATATATATATATATGTATATATATATATATGTATATATATATATATATATATATATATATATATATATATATATATATATATGTGACGAGCCAGAAATTTCCGACCAAATTTAAAATTTAATCCTTATATGATTTCGACAAGATAATCAAAGTCTGTAATATTGATTCTCAAAATTTTTGAACTAATGTTATATATTCAGTTAACCTTTGACTATTGATTGACGATTCACGAACATCTATTTATAAACAGATATATATATATATATATATATATATATATATATATATATATATATATATATATATATATATATATATACAATAAGTTGGAATATTAATTATTAAAATTAATTATAAATAAATTTCAATGTGTATTTAAAAACTGATTTATGTATATTAAATAAAGATATATACATATATATATATATATACATATATATATATACATATATATATATATATATATATATATATATATATATATATATATATATATATATAATTTCAAGTTATTTAGTAAACGATAGTAACATTCATTTATTGATTCGATTGTTATTTAGATAAGTTAACTAAAACGTCTAAGATGAACAAATAAAACACTAATTTGCTACAGTATTTTTGAATTACTACAGTACCCGAAAAGCTACAATGTTTTCGAAAACTACTATTTGCTACAGTAAAAATCATTTTGCTACAGTAAAACACTATTTCAAAATGAAAATGTATGTATATTTTACAAATGTTATAAAATATAATATTAACTTAGATATAAAATGTTTTAATTTAAAATAATATTATTATATATTAAGACGTTAATTTATAGACGCAAATGACCAAAACACTCGAACGTACAAGATACACTTTGGGTAATATAGTTATTGGTAATATAAGTCTATATTTTGACAAAGGTACACATTACGAAACGTAAAGTACAAGTTATTAAAGTGTACGAAGTAACTGTAACACCCTAGGCAAATCCCACATCGCCCACGAACATGAGTGATCATGGGATTATAAGGTAATACTCACGCTTAAATGACACAACGCGTTTTGGGATCACAGGCTGAGTAGAAGTGCGAGTACGTTGTGGTTAAGCATACTCGGGCGAGAGCACTACCAGGATGGGTGACCTCCTGGGAAAGTGCTTCTCGTGTGTGGTCGCCAAGAAAAAGCCGTGCGCCTGCGGGCAAAGCGGACAATATTGTGGTCATGTTAAGCTGGGGTGTTACAGAATGGTATCAGAGCCACTCATGTGCCGTTGGGGGTGGTGGGGTAAACCTCATCGAGGACGATGAGTCCCTAAGGGGGGGTGAATGTAACACCCTAGGCAAATCCCACATCGCCCACGAACATGAGTGATCATGGGATTATAAGGTAATACTCACGCTTAAATGACACAACGCGTTTTGGGATCACAGGCTGAGTAGAAGTGCGAGTACGTTGTGGTTAAGCGTGCTCGGGCGAGAGCACTACCAGGATGGGTGACCTCCTGGGAAAGTGCTTCTCGTGTGTGGTCGCCAAGAAAAAGCCGTGCGCCTGCGGGCAAAGCGGACAATATTGTGATCATGTTAAGCTGGGGTGTTACAGTAACGTTCGAAAAATCGGAACCGGGACATAAGTTAAGTGACAACGTACGAGTCATCAGAACAAAAATTACAAATCAACTATGCACGAGAATATAATATAATATATAATTAATTAATATAAATTATATATATTATATATATATTTAAATATTATGTCGACAAACTAAATAACAAAACACAAATGAGCTGGCAGGAGCAGCCATGCGATCGCATGGAAAATGGGCATAGAACCCATGTGGTCGCATGGGGTCTGAATTCAGGATACATATATAAAGCTCACTTATTTTTTGCCGAATCCATTCACTTTTATCTCTCAATCTCTTAGTCTCTCTACATATATATTTATATTATTATTATTATTGTTATTATTATTATTATTATTATTATTATTATTATTATTATTATTATTATTATTATTATTACTATTATTATTATTATTATTATTATTATTATTATTATTATTATTATTATTATTATTATTATTATTATTATTATTATATTATTATTATTATTAATATTATTATTAATCATATTATTATTATCAGTAGTATAATAATTATTAGTATTATACATAAAATACTTAGACGAGGTTATGTCCAAATGATTTCAAAATGATTTTTCGAGTGAGAAAGAGCTAAGGAAATTATGAGTTATAGCTAAGGAGGTGATGGGTATTATTCGGGGGTATTGCTCGTAAGGTCAAACTAGTGTTTATCATTTCTGTTACGTCTACGTACTTTCCCACTAAATTGAATCATAATATTGATACGTGAGCATTCATATCTTATCTTTTATATATTAATAATGTATCCATGTCTAGTGGTCGAGTATATATGTTTATGCATGCTTGTATGCCAAATTTTGTAGTTAGATAGTTTTATGATGAATCACGAATTTAATACATATACTACTGATATAAGGTATATGATATGCATGTTATTGGAAAGTTGGCAAAAAATTAATAACTTTTCATTTAGAAATCGCGTGATTTCGATGAACGAATTAAAAGATATGGTCAACTGAATTATAATTGATGTTAATTGAAATTGCTTTTGAATCTAAAATTAATATTTAAACAACTTGTTTATAAGATTGATAAATTGTATTTTTAGATATTAATAGTCGAGTAAATGAACTCTTATATAAGACATCTCTCGTTTTGTTAACCAAATTGTCAAAGTTGACTTTTTGAGATGACTTTTGTTAACTTTTGCATGCCGGTCTCGAGCATTAGGATTGTGATACACTATGACCTGACCTAGCTTGTTAGACATGTATTGACCAACATTTGTTCTTTAGATTGAGATCTACGGTTATTTTGCATTACGAGTTTCGGTTTACATTTCGGTGAATGACCTTATGTGCTGCTAAGGTGAGTTTCATTTGCTCCCTTTTTAATTGCTTTTGCAATCTATATTTTTGGGCTGAGAATACATGCACTTTATTTTAAACGCAATGGATACAAGTACATACTAAATTCTCCACCGAGTTTGAACCGAAAATCCCTTAGCTTTGGTAACTAATAACTGACGGTTATAAGAACTGGTGGGCGCGAATAGTTGTATATGGATCCATAGGGCTTGACATCCCTGTCTGTTCCAGGTATAGAAACCCTAGCCTGAACTATAAAACAGACGTATGCTATTTGAGGTTAGTACACCTTGGTTTGCGTGTATTGTACATTGATATCGCATATTTTATACACATTTTCCTTAGCGATATCGATCACATTTTAGTCTGTTCGGATATGATTTGGCGGTTATATTGATGATATTGAGAACATCCGAGTTTGAAAAGTTTATTGTTGAAGAGTGGTGTTTTATGTAGTTTTTGAGGCATTTGTTAATTGATTATAATTATTGGTGCTCCGAGGTTGGAAACGTTAAGTACATATCGGGTATTTTGGTTATAAGTTATTATTAGTATTGTAAAGGTGCAAGGGAAGGTTGGAATCAGCACAAGTTGAAGGCCGCGGCGCGGAGACCTTGGCCGCGGCGCGGTAATCTAAATATTTCGATATCAGATTGGGGTTTAAAGAAAGGTTGAAAAACAGTTATAGGCCGCGGCGCGACAAATGGGTCCGCGGCGCGACATTGGCCTAGTTTCAATCTCAGGAGAGGATTTCAAGATGTTCCAGTTCAAGTTAATTGTCGCGGCGCGACAAATTTGGCCGCGACGCGGAGGTGTGTCGGTCCAGTTGTAACACCCCGTTTTTCTATACATGACGCTCGGGGTGTCATTTGAAGTCCAAGAATGATTATTTAATAGTTTGGATGTAATGCATTGACCACGATTGACTTTGGGATGCTTTAAAAGTGAAATTGGAGTACATCAGGTAAACTGTCGAGTTTGAGTGCAGTTTGTCGCGTTCTGATGCGTCGCGTTCCGTGACAAACATGCTTGAAACGAGACAACTTCTGATGGTGATTTATGTCCACTTTGTCGCGTTTGAGTGTTGTGTGTCGCGTATTGGTGTCGCGAAACGAGACAAGGTGTCGCGAAACGCGACAAATGTCGCTGTAATGACATTATTAACCCATTTTAATGGAATCTTTTGAGGGTGTTTTGGTAAATTCGCTTATGGCCGGTTCTAGAGCCATAAGACTGATTCAAGGCTCATATTATCCTCATTTTCACTCAAAAACACTTTCACCTTCAAACCCTAGAGAGAGAGGAGAGTTTTAGAGAGAGAGAACTCCATTTGGAGAAGAAGGAGGTTGTTTCGGGTCAAACCTCAAGTGTTAAAGTTGTTCATCTCGTCAACGGCATCATTTTGGTGGTATTGGTAAGTCTCAACTCCGAATTTCATCTTTATAATTTGATATTCAAGTTTAAGGTTTTGAGCTAGTTAGTTGTAAAACCCATTTAGGAGGTGAAATGGGTTATTGTAACTAGTTATTGTTGATGTTGGTGGGTTTTGGGTTGGTTAATGATTTAACCACGTTTAAGGCTTAAAAGTAGTGTGTAATCACTAGTGTTAGTGATTATAGAAGTGTTGGAACCACTTTGGGTGTATTTTGGTTAACTAATTTTTAAATGGGTCAAAATTAGGGTTAAGGTGTCATATTGGGCAAGATTGGTATTTAACGCTTATGCTTGGTTTTAATTGGCATATTAGGACCATTTTCACTTGTGTTAGTGATTGTTGGTTAGTTTTGGCGTGCTTTGAACTTGGAAGTGCAATTTGGGTCGAAATTGCACTAGTTGTCAATTTGGGTTGATTTGTAAATCCACCCTAATTGTGTTGTTGTATTTGTGAAATGGAATAGGTACTTTCCATTGGCATGTTGCAAATTATTCGGTTGCATTCATCAAGACTTCGAGGTGAGTGTTAATATCGTATGTGCATATGTATGTGTAGGATGGGTGCGGGTCGGGTGAAGTGGTTCTCGGTCATAGAGCTCACTTCACATATAGGTGGATTGATGGACTTGTGTATAGGTCCAATTGGCACGGTTGTGCGTTTTGGTTGACCACCTTTGGCGAGGTGCACACTTTGTGTGTACGTTATCACATGGGCGTGTGATGTGGATTATATAACCCCAATGGCGAAGGGTTAATATTGTGAGTGGAGTATTTATATGTATGTGTATATGGCGTATCTATTTGTGGGTGTTATGGGATGAACCATCGAGCCGGTTGTGCCATAACATGTGTGCGATAAGATGTGAACCACGTGCCGGTAGCATCGAGTGTGAACCACGTTCCGGTAGCACTATAAATATAATGATGTGAACCACGTGCCGGTATGTAACGACCCGGAAATTTCCGACCAAATTTAAACTCTAATCTCTATATGGTTCCGACACGATAAGCAAAAACCCTAAAGTTGACCCGCACTTTTTCGATCGTTCTATACTTATAAGATTAATATTTACATAAATTAAACCTTACCAACATGATAAGCAATCCAAATTGTTGAGACTTATGTTTTCGAAAAGAGATTTACACAACGTTTGACCGTCTAGTTTGACCGATGATATCACGAACTATACAATATATGATAATTATACGTTTGTGTATATATATGTATATATACATATTTAACATGATCTAAGAATGTTTTAATATCTCATTTTGTATTAATAACAATAAGTTATAAGTATATTTTGAAACTACTAACTTAAGTTTTCAAAACGATAACCATACGTAACGTTATTTGACATTAATACTTATGACTTATAATGTTTATACATATATCGTATAAGTAATGTATTTAATCACTTTTAAGAACTTAAATACATAAAACAATATAAGTGTATTTACAAAAGATAGCTATATTTGAATCCTCGTTCCGTTTTCTAAAAGATTTCTATACGTATACCTAGGGTATATGTACCCGTATCATACGCAGCTTCTAGATGTATTTACTATTGGTATATACCAATAAAAATCTGCTCCTTAGCAGCCTTAAATGATTAAGAAATATGTGAAACCAATCATTTGTCAAGTAGCATGAATTATTTAGCAAGAAAACAAAGTTAGGTATTTTTTTTCCTTTATAACCTAAAAACGTTTTTATGCATGCACACCATTTCTTCACCTCATTTTCTCATACTTACACTTCCATTTCTCTCTTAAAATACTCTTAACATCATACTTGATCATCTCCAAGCATTTTCCCCATGAATTAGCTTCAAAAACCTTACTTAAACACCATAAGAAAACCATACAAAAACACTTCAAGAAATCCTTCCAAGAACACAAACTTACTTCCAATCTTTCATCCAATTCCATCACCCTTTTGGTTCTAGGTTTTTACTCCTCTTTTACAGCAACCTTGTCCAAGAAACTTGAGGTAGAATCTATGTTTATAACCTTATTCGATTCATATATATATAGCTATCATATTTTGTGGTATACAATTTTAACAACAAGAACATAGTTTGAAAGTTTTCAAACTTGTTTGCAAACTAAATAGATCCTTCTAACTTAACTTTTAAAATACTTCAAGACATGTAATATAACTTAAATATATGCTAATTTAACAAGGTATAACTTGGTTTTTCAAAGAAAATCTTAAAAACTGTTTTTACGACGTCGGAGTGTCACCGGGGACTGTTTTGGGTTGGATAATTAAAAACCATCTTAAACTTTGAATTGGAGGTTTATGTTCTGGAAAAATGATTTTTACTATGAATATGATAACACATAAAAATTTCATGATTTAATTCAAAGTATAAGTATTTTTAGAAAAATAAACATTTAAGGTTGTTTACATAAAGGAAAATGTTTAACTTCATAAGTTTCACTAAAGTTTCACCTATGCCGTGTGATTTTGAATACAAACTAAGGTATTTACAGTTCATAGTCTTAAAGAGGGACTCGATCCAAGGAGATGGCAAGTTGAATCAACGAAAACGGAGTTGTAACGAAGAAACTATGACCGAAACAAAATTGGTTATCCAAGACTAGTTTAACTTCGGGATTAATTGGGAAAAATTTATATAAATCACATATTTCTAAGATAACAAGATATTTTATATATATGTACTCATAATTCAATTTTATATGGTTCAGGATCACCCGTAAACAATACGAGAAGATTAATCATAAGATCCCATGTTTGTACGCAACACGTCATTTGACAACACCGGTACTTTATGTACGCAACACGTCATTTGACAACACCGGTACCGTGGGTCAAGATTAATCTCGACCAATACATATACGTTGGGGGTTTTATTTATTTCGTTGGGGGTTTATTAAACATCTAAATATGAACCATTAAAATTGAATTACTAACAACGAACTGCTAACTACGGACTAAGGAATTATTCAAAGTATTAAAAGTATAACAAGTATATATATGTGACGATTGTTTAAAATGAAAACATATTGATATATTATATATGGATAGGTTCGTGATATCAACCGGAAGACCAAGTCAAATTATATATATCTTCAAGACAACAGTGAGTATATAGTCCCACTTTTAAACTCTAAATATTTCGGGATGAGAATACATGTATTTTATGTTTTACGTTATGGACACAAGTAACTGAAAAATATATTCTACGTTGAGTTGTACCACTGGCATACTTCCCTGTAGCTTGGTAACTAATATTTACAGCGGTATTGTAAACGCGAATCCTGTTGATAGATCTATCGGGCCTGACAACCCCAACCGGACTGGACGACCAGTATTCAACGGTTGCACAGTACTTCGTTTCGTGACTACACTTGGTACAGTGTAGTAAGATTTCATATTAAAGGGAATATGCGACGTGATTAATTGTTAAGTATGGTTACCAAGTGCTCAACCACTTAGAATATTTTTATTAAACTGTTTATATACGAAATCTTGTGGTCTATATTTATATCGCTGCCGGCATTAAACCTATATCTCACCAACTTTATGTTGACATTTTAAAGCATGTTATTCTCAGGTATGAATTAAGTCTTCCGCTGTGCATTAGCTCGTACTAAGGATACTACTTGAGGCCATTAAGGACTTATATCATAAGGCGTTGCATTCGAGTCATTGAAGTTCATAGAGACTATTATTAAGTAAATGGCGGTTTAGGTCATTTGAATATTATGAAATGTCAGGCGAATATGTCAATTCTGGATGTAACTATAGATTTCCTTTTAAGAATATATGCAACGTTTGTAAGATGTATCATATAGAGGGCAAGTACCTCGCAATGTTATCAACTATTGTAATTCGTTTGTAATCAATAAGGACAACGTCCGGATGATTAGTTTTGGATCCTTTCAGTTGGTATCAGAGCGTTGGTCTTAGCGAACCAGGCCTTGCATTAGTGTGTCTAACTAGTAGTTGTTAGGATACATTAAGTGAGTCTGGACTTTGACCGTGTCTGCCTGTCAAAAGTTTTGCTTATAAATCCTAGTCGGAAATCATCTGCTTATCATCCTTAGGGAACTGCCTGCTTATCATTCTTAAGTCTAGACACGTCTTACTGCATTTAGTGCATCGATAGTGTATAGACAAAATTCATATCCTAGCGTATCTGTTACTATAGACATTGCCTGACGTATTTCAAAGATTCTCCGTAATTCATGGGATTTTGATATTATATATACATATGTAAATTATGTATTGAAGAGTACCAAACCCAACTCCTATAATCTATTCCAAACCAAAAATTCATTTCTCCGACCATACAAGATGGATTCTTCATCCAGCTCAAATTCCTCCGACTTCGATAGTTTCGCCGATATGGATTTCCATTCGAGCTCCGAGAACAGCGTTACCGGAATGGATCAACCAATTTCCCATCATCTATTCTGGATGAATTGGGGATGGGTTCGTAATATACTAAATTTCTGGAGGCAAGAAGAAGGTGATCCATTCCATCCACCAAATTGTCCTCTTAACGATGAACCTGAAGCACTTACCGGCGAACCTACTCGAAACACCATTTTCTCCTCATTTCTAGAGTATCTCGTCATGATTACATACTATCCCATATTTCAAATCTTGTTCATTCGCTCGTTCCAACCGTCAATCATCCCGGTATAATAGAAGAAGTCAACGAACTTCGTGCTCGGGTAGTGGTTTTGGAGAATATGGTGCGAAGGTTACAAACACCAACAGCAGCACCAGCAGCATAATCCGTACTACCATCGTCAACACCGACAGTACCTTTATCACCCCAATCACAACCGCGCCTTAAATCTCAACATCACAATCTGTATCTCGAATATCAACATCACACGACTCAATATCTGTACTTCGAGTATGATCTTCGTTCTATATATCGTTCTACATCGATTATCTTCGCTTTACGTATCGTATGACGATTATGTAATTTCTAAAGTCTTAGAGATTATGTAATCTAGAATTAACGATAAATCAAATGAGTTTAATATCTTATTGACTCATTAAATCTATGATTATCTCTGAAGAAAATATATATGCAAGTATATTTTCATAAAGATAGTAATTAAAAATTCCTTAGTACAAACTATTAATGATGAAAATATTTTAACGGGTGGGTAGTACCCGAGGAATATTTAGAATTCACATTAATAAGTTATATTGTACATTCTTGAATCTGATTCAATGGTTATCTATTATCTTACTTACAACCACCGATATTCGTATCCGCTCACCCCAGAATAACCATTTTCAATCAAATTTCATATTCGGATTTTGACCTACCAGAATCCAACAAGTGGCATAAAGAAGAAAACATTGGACAATTAAAATGAATTAAAATGTTGATTGTAACATATGAAACTAAACAATTCTTCAAGCTTGCCACTTGATTTTATCTTAAACCTCATTCGTAACTTAACGATTACAATTCGCATTCAAATCCTTTCATGATTCCTGAAAACACCTCGACCGAGAAGTTGAACCCGCCGCACCTCGCCTACGGAATGAAGATTTATACATACAGTTATACACCTGAAGAACTCTCGAACCCAAATTCATAATTTAACACATAACGTGTTGAATCCTTTGCCATTTATTAGCAAGAACAACCCTACAATTCCTTTTCAAAAAGCTAATTTTGTCACAGCTCCACTTCGACTTTTCAGTGAGATTATTTCTATTATAATCATGATATTTATACCTTGTCCTTTCGCCGTCATTACCGGAAAACCTTTTATATCCCTCGACAACATCAACAGGTGCACCAGCAGATCGTTATCCTTTTGGCGAAATCAACAATCAGTATTTTGAAAATCTCGCGGAACTTCTTCCATCATATCTATAATGTCTATCCCTAAGAATTTCATAATCTGAACGTGAAGTTTCTGAAAAACACCCGGGACTATGAAATAGCTCTTGAAATGCTAACGAAGCAGCAAAAACTGTAAACGACTTTAACGGTCAAAAGTTTGATGACAAAGAATAGTAAGGTGGTAAAGCTGAAAAAAAAAAAAATTTGGAACTAGAAAACGGATGAAGCAAAGTATGAAAGAGGCTGTGGATAAATCACAGGGATTGAACCTGCTCTCAAAGAATACAAACGATTCCGTACCTGCTGAAACCGTCAGTAAGAACCCTACTCTTTATTCAAAACCTTGCCCGGATGATATTTTTTCATCATCATCTTATCTTAGATATTATAAGATATCTTCATATCATTCGTTATGCATATTTTTCATATTTCTGGAGATATTTTTACAACTATTCCTATCTGCGATCATTTATCTCTCCGTAACATCTGCGTTACAATATAAAAGAAACTGTGTAAATTTCTAAATTCTGAAACCTCCGAGATTAAAATATAAATGGTTTGAAGTAGTGTTGGGAACTGATGCATGAATTAGTATAATATAATGAAACTTGATCAACTTCATTATATTACAGTAAGTCATGTTAAGTTTCTAATGGAATGTGATGATTCACAGTACCGTCATCATGAGCCATGTTACACGGCTCTTACATTCTATCAAGTCTCCAAACATATTAGAACGTATCACCTTGATAGTTCTATTTTTTTTCGGAATATTCTAGTAATTTAACGAATCAAGATCGTGCCATTACAATTTCATTCTAAAACCAATAGCTAGGTTCATTCCAAATTTCCTACCTATGAATTTCGGACCATTGTTCGCTTGGCTCGAGGACGGGAAGAAGAAACGAAGGGACAAAACCTCAGAATAGAAATAGGAACATAAACCACAGCAAATAAGAGAGAGCATTAACTGTGGATGACAATGATTTTAAGGAACGGGAGTAGGAACATCGAAATATAAGGGAAGGTATAAAACCTAACAACAACCCTGAAACTACAAACCGTGCATATCAATACGTATTGCAACGTAAAGGCACGGGAGAATTAAAAACATTATAATTCCAAGGAAAGGATAAAAGAAAATAGATTCTTCTGGTGATAGATGAAAAAGAAGAATGAAAGATATGAAAGTTAGAAATATAACAAGGATTAGAATGGGATGGAGCATATTAGCGAATGTCTTAAAGTAGGAACTAAAGAGAAAGAATAGAAGATGTGGGAAGAAAGAAAGGGAAGGAGGTAAATTTATAGTGAAATATTCGACAAAGAAATCAAAACAGATTACCGCGTTAAATCAAAGAAGATCCTGATCGCCGCAAAACTAAATCTTATTACATAAGATTTTCTTTAAAACCCTTAAATCCCGGAAATCGATCATAATCACGTCATCGGTTACAACAATTCTATATTTACTCATTTCACTCTTTTGTGATAGCTTCGCTCGTGCGTCTCACATAACCAAATCGTTTTATCTAAATCTTTCAATAATGATAAAATTTCATTATTACCTCATATTCGTCATGAAAACATTCCTATTGTTATTTATGACAACCTCTACCAAATTTCGAGGACGAAATTTCTTTAACGGATGGGTACTGTAACGACCCGGAAATTTCCGACCAAATTTAAACTCTAATCTCTATATGGTTCCGACACGATAAGCAAAAACCCTAAAGTTGACCCGCACTTTTTCGATCGTTCTATACTTATAAGATTAATATTTACATAAATTAAACCTTACCAACATGATAAGCAATCCAAATTGTTGAGACTTATGTTTTCGAAAAGAGATTTACACAACGTTTGACCGTCTAGTTTGACCGATGATATCACGAACTATACAATATATGATAATTATACGTTTGTGTATATATATGTATATATACATATTTAACATGATCTAAGAATGTTTTAATATCTCATTTTGTATTAATAACAATAAGTTATAAGTATATTTTGAAACTACTAACTTAAGTTTTCAAAACGATAACCATACGTAACGTTATTTGACATTAATACTTATGACTTATAATGTTTATACAAATATCGTATAAGTAATGTATTTAATCACTTTTAAGAACTTAAATACATAAAACAATATAAGTGTATTTACAAAAGATAGCTATATTTGAATCCTCGTTCCGTTTTCTAAAAGATTTGTATACGTATACCTAGGGTATATGTACCCGTATCATACGCAGCTTCTAGATGTATTTACTATTGGTATATACCAATAAAAATCTGCTCCTTAGCAGCCTTAAATGATTAAGAAATATGTGAAACCAATCATTTGTCAAGTAGCATGAATTATTTAGCAAGAAAACAAAGTTAGGTATTTTTTTTTCCTTTATAACCTAAAAACGTTTTTATGCATGCACACCATTTCTTCACCTCATTTTCTCATACTTACACTTCCATTTCTCTCTTAAAATACTCTTAACATCATACTTGATCATCTCCAAGCATTTTCCCCATGAATTAGCTTCAAAAACCTTACTTAAACACCATAAGAAAACCATACAAAAACACTTCAAGAAATCCTTCCAAGAACACAAACTTACTTCCAATCTTTCATCCAATTCCATCACCCTTTTGGTTCTAGGTTTTTACTCCTCTTTTACAGCAACCTTGTCCAAGAAACTTGAGGTAGAATCTATGTTTATAACCTTATTCGATTCATATATATATAGCTATCATATTTTGTGGTATACAATTTTAACAACAAGAACATAGTTTGAAAGTTTTCAAACTTGTTTGCAAACTAAATAGATCCTTCTAACTTAACTTTTAAAATACTTCAAGACATGTAATATAACTTAAATATATGCTAATTTAACAAGGTATAACTTGGTTTTTCAAAGAAAATCTTAAAAACTGTTTTTACGACGTCGGAGTGTCACCGGGGACTGTTTTGGGTTGGATAATTAAAAACCATCTTAAACTTTGAATTGGAGGTTTATGTTCTGGAAAAATGATTTTTACTATGAATATGATAACACATAAAAATTTCATGATTTAATTCAAAGTATAAGTATTTTTAGAAAAATAACCATTTAAGGTTGTTTACATAAAGGAAAATGTTTAACTTCATAAGTTTCACTAAAGTTTCACCTATGCCGTGTGATTTTGAATACAAACTAAGGTATTTACAGTTCATAGTCTTAAAGAGGGACTCGATCCAAGGAGATGGCAAGTTGAATCAACGAAAACGGAGTTGTAACGAAGAAACTATGACCGAAACAAAATTGGTTATCCAAGACTAGTTTAACTTCGGGATTAATTGGGAAAAATTTATATAAATCACATATTTCTAAGATAACAAGATATTTTATATATATGTACTCATAATTCAATTTTATATGGCTCAGGATCACCCGTAAACAATACGAGAAGATTAATCATAAGATCCCATGTTTGTACGCAACACGTCATTTGACAACACCGGTACTTTATGTACGCAACACGTCATTTGACAACACCGGTACCGTGGGTCAAGATTAATCTCGACCAATACATATACGTTGGGGGTTTTATTTATTTCGTTGGGGGTTTATTAAACATCTAAATATGAACCATTAAAATTGAATTACTAACAACGAACTGCTAACTACGGACTAAGGAATTATTCAAAGTATTAAAAGTATAACAAGTATATATATGTGACGATTGTTTAAAATGAAAACATATTGATATATTATATATGGATAGGTTCGTGATATCAACCGGAAGACCAAGTCAAATTATATATATCTTCAAGACAACAGTGAGTATATAGTCCCACTTTTAAACTCTAAATATTTCGGGATAAGAATACATGTATTTTATGTTTTACGTTATGGACACAAGTAACTGAAAAATATATTCTACGTTGAGTTGTACCACTGGCATACTTCCCTGTAGCTTGGTAACTAATATTTACAGCGGTATTGTAAACGCGAATCCTGTTGATAGATCTATCGGGCCTGACAACCCCAACCGGACTGGACGACCAGTATTCAACGGTTGCACAGTACTTCGTTTCGTGACTACACTTGGTACAGTGTAGTAAGATTTCATATTAAAGGGAATATGCGACGTGATTAATTGTTAAGTATGGTTACCAAGTGCTCAACCACTTAGAATATTTTTATTAAACTGTTTATATACGAAATCTTGTGGTCTATATTTATATCGCTGCCGGCATTAAACCTATATCTCACCAACTTTATGTTGACATTTTAAAGCATGTTATTCTCAGGTATGAATTAAGTCTTCCGCTGTGCATTAGCTCGTACTAAGGATACTACTTGAGGCCATTAAGGACTTATATCATAAGGCGTTGCATTCGAGTCATTGAAGTTCATAGAGACTATTATTAAGTAAATGGCGGTTTAGGTCATTTGAATATTATGAAATGTCAGGCGAATATGTCAATTCTGGATGTAACTATAGATTGCCTTTTAAGAATATATGCAACGTTTGTAAGATGTATCATATAGAGGGCAAGTACCTCGCAATGTTATCAACTATTGTAATTCGTTTGTAATCAATAAGGACAACGTCCGGATGATTAGTTTTGGATCCTTTCACGGTAGCATCGAGTGTGAACCACATGCCGGTAGCACTATAGATATAATGATGTGAACCACGTGCTGGTAGCATCGAGTGTGAACCACGTGCCGGTAGCACTATAAAATGAGCGTGAACCACGTGCCGGTAGCGTCGAAGTGTGAACCACGTGCCGGTAGCACTATAAAAGAGTGAGACTCAAATGCGTATGGTGTGAACCACGTGCCGGTAGCACCATAGCGTTATCGTTAACCATATTATGTTGTTGGATATTGTTTAGCATGTTAAATATTGTATACGTATATTGTTGTATTGTTGTGATGTAGCTAACCCTCCGGGTGTAGCTCATTGGCGTTGTTCACCTTGTCGTTGGTGAACTAACTTATACTTTGTTGATATCGTTAGCTTGTGCTTAGAGATCGTACGGTAAGCTTAGTGTAGTTGCCTTATACTTGGATGCTCCGGTATGCGGTATTTGACTTTTGTGTGGCGTGACCATTTTATACATATATATGTATGTAGTATATTATCAATCACTAAGCGTTAGCTTACCCTCTCATTGTTGATATTTTTATAGGTTCGCATGCTTGGCGGCTTGGGTAAGCTTAAGGATTAGAGATCTTGGCTAGGTTGCTTTAGAAGATCTTGCTTTTGGACTCGATTAGGATTTGGGTAGCGTAGTCCCAAATCACCATGCTCGGTTTTGTGTAAACGTAACTAGTCGGGTCATAATGATTACAACCCGATTACGATTTAATTAATGAACCATTGTATTAGGGAGTTTAAATTATTGATGTATGTTTTAAGTTCATTGAACTTACTTTGGTAACAAATATGTTTTGGAATTAGTGTAATGGGACCTAAAGTATTATTTAACGAGTATTAAAAGGAAAAATTTTTATGGGCCGGTTTTAATACGGGTTGGGTTGTTTCAAGTGGTATCAGAGCATGGTCTAAGGGATTTAGGTGACTTGAGATAGGTGCCTAGACTTAGACTTTTGTGTGTGCTTAATTGTTGCGGGACTTGTAGGATTACGAGTCAGAATGGGTTATAGTTAGTGCCTTGTTGTAGGTGGACTAACATTTATATTAGTAATGCGGATATTATTAATATGTTATTGTGTTGTGATAATAATTCTCGCGTGTGTTTATATCGCGTAGAATTTTGTTTGTGTTTGTTATATCATCGAGCGAGGCGGTCGTTGTACTAACGAGTTGATACGCCGTGTGTGCGTAATAAGGACTTGCAAACCTTATTACGGGTGCAAATCGTGTCTAGCAAGTGATGTACGACAAGTGTTTAGCAAGATGGAGGCGGTATTGTGTGTGTGCTTTATACGTTCGTGATCTAATCGCTTTGCATTCCTTAGAATGACGACGGGAAACGGGATCGAGACGAACGATTTGGAGTTTAACGCTAGAGGTTCGGCCGACGTTGTGGAGCAAATGAGTGCGTTTCAGGAAGAAATGGATAGGAAGTATTCCGAATCTCGGAGTAGTGGTGAAATGGAGCGTTGTCTTAAGAGCTTCATGAGTACTAAACCCCCGATGTATGACAGGAAATCGGATTCTTTAGTGAGCACAACTTGGATCTCGGCTGTCGAAGGGTGTTTTCGCACTATTGAATGCCCTCCCGAGAAGAAGACGAGACTCGCTACTAGTTTGTTGCGGGGTAGGGCAAAGGATTGGTTGGATGGTATGATTGATCTTGTCGGTGGCGAAACGTTTATGGCTTTATCGTGGGACGAATTTAAGGAGGAATTCTTCGAGGAGTTCCGAACTTTAGCTGATTTGTGGGAGTTGCGTAATGAGTTGCGAAATTTGCGACAAGGATCTATGGATTCGAATACTCTCAAGACGACCTTTATGGCGAAGGCTCGTTTTTGCCCGGAGTATTTGGGGAATGATCGTTTGTTGATGGGGGATTTCTATCAGACCTTGAATGATGACTTGAAGAGTAAAATTAGCCGGGGTCAAGCGAAATCATTTGTGGAGTTATTCGCCTTGGCTAGAGGTTTCGAGTCTTATTCGCGATCGAAGGTTGGTGAACCTTCAAGTGAGAGAAGGGTTGTTTCGTATGGTGCTCTAAGTAAGAGGACTAAGGGTCCGAGTGTGAGCACGGGTGGTGCACGGACGAATATATCGGATTCTAGTGCGTCTAAGTGTTACAATTGTGGCGTGAGGGGTCACAAGTCTTGGGAATGTTCGGTACCAAAGGGTGATGGCATGGGGTGCTTCATTTGGCAAAAAGAAGGACATCGTAAGTCGGAATGTCCCAAGTTAGCGGGGACGGGTGCGACAAGGAGACGTTAAGGTACGTTTCGTTTTAATAAATATGTCCTTTGATTATTTATTAAGTGTCGTTGAGTTTGGTTGTTAAATGCATGGTGTTGTGCATGTTGGTGTTAAGGGTGACGTTCCTAATGGAAGTACCCTATGGTGGCGTTTGATTGTTGAGCGAAGGGCGTAAGACTTGGTGCAACCAAGCATTCCTTAGTATTTGGGAAATATTTCTACCAAGCCATGGAAATGAGTTTTGGTGTTCAATTGTTAAGCGCGTGTTCGCTTTTGAGTTGAAGTTGATGAACCATGAGGTTCGAGGGGTGGGATGAAACCCGAGAAATCGAGTGTTGATCTCGATGTATGTTGGTAAAGGAGTCTACGTGACGCGACATTAGGTGCCTCTTTTATACCTACTAGCGTGGTGTTCGACTCCGATTGTGTCGCAGTTACATTGTACTTAGGGTACCGAGGATAAACCCTTAGGTACATGAGTGACTAGGTGGAATTCGACAAACTAAATCAATTGGATGATTGCGAACGTATAGTTCGTGTAATTTGTGGTACACTTTTCATTCGAAGTGTTTAAGGATAGGTTAGGATCCTTGGTATGCTCAAAGTTGAAGCAAGACATGGTGATGGGCCGTGTGAACCCAATTATTGGTAAAGTCTACCTTTGGTAGCATTGTGCAGGTGTACGAGATGCGGTTATGGAACGTAGTTCCAAGTGGGAGAGTTACACTCCAGCACGCAGAGGTTTTAGTGTGAGATTTCGGACAATGCTTTTGGTAGATCCGAAATTTATGTCGGGACCTAGATTTGGTCGATTTGTGGTAGAGTACAATTTTGGTTAAATTGTACCTATGATTTTGGATTTGAATTATCACCAAGGTGGTAATTTGGTAAATCTCGTTGAGAGATAATGGACGGGTATGGCGAGCAAGGTGAAATCCCTCGGTTAAGGGATGCGCGTATCGAATCCTCTTTTAGAGAATTAATGTTTGGTGCCTATGTTTGATATAGGTGGTTCTTGCTCGATTGTGTGAATGGTTAGTGGTATCCGTTAGGATTCACTATGGGGTAGCAAAGCGCGATGTTACGCTACTCGTCGTTCGAGGCCAAAAAGGGCGTTGAATGACGAAGCATGACCTTCGGGGTCCGCTGACTTCATCATGGGATCGTTGATTGATGAAGCATGACCTTCAGGGTCCGCTGACTTCATCATGGGATCGTTGATTGGTGGAGCATGACCTTCGAGGTCCGCTGACTTCATCATGAGAGTATGTGATTGGTGAAGCATGACCGTTCGGGGTCCGCTGACTTCATCATGGGAGTAGTGATATATCGGTGAAGCATGACCGTTGACGGGGTCCGCTGACTTCATCCGGTGTTGAGTGATCTATCGGTTGTTTTATACACGGATGGTGGGATCGTGAGGACCATGTTGTGTGATTAGTGATGCGATAGCCGTGTTTCGCTCACATGTTGTTACGGGTGTGACAATAGTCGATTTTGTACACCTTAGGATTAGCGTTGCCATAGTCGTTTTGGGCGCTTTTGGTTTTAGCCGTTGCTTATGATGTTAGGATAGTGGCGTATTGGTTGTATTGCGCACTACAAGGGATGTTAAGTGGTAAGTGTTATCCGTAAGGATTCGTTTGGTTCGGTCTTCATCATTTCGGGTTGTTGACCTTAGGTTGAGACTTGGTTGCTTTTAGCATTGTACTCGGTAAGGGTACGCTAAGGGATTGATATCTCGGTTCGAGATTGGTTGAGTTTTCCCGATGCGAGGGAATGTGTAAGGTTTTAGTGCTCGGATTGTGATTTGATAAATCGTGGGTGATGATTTAGTTGCTAATGGTAACTCTTTGAGAAGAATTGCCTGAGGGAATTGGAAGAATACTTGGCGATTTCGCGTATTCTAAGTGATTGTTGTAACCTTCGGTTGCTGCGTGTATTGCACGGCTCAGAATGCGTGCAAGTGTGTGTCTTAGTTAATGGATTAGTCCTTGGGTTAATGAGTAATGTGATGAAAGTCAGATTGAAACGTTTGTTGAGAACCGTAGTTTGTCGGTTTGGATTGATTAAGTGATTAGGATCACGAGGACGTGATTGAATCTAAGTGGGGGAGAGTTGTAACACCCCGCTTTTCTAAACATGACGCTCGGTGTGTCATTTGAATTCCAAGAATGATTATTTAATAGTTTGGATGTAATGCATTGACCACGATTGACTTTGGGATGCTTTAAAAGTGAAATTGGAGTACATCAGGTAAACTGTCGAGTTTGAGTGCAGTTTGTCGCGTTCTGGTGCGTCGCGTTCCGTGACAAACATGCTTGAAATGAGACAACTTCTGATGGTGATTTCTGTCCACTTTGTCGCGTTTGAGTGTTGTGTGTCGCGTATTGGTGTCGCGAAACGCGACAAGGTGTCGCGAAACACGACAAATGTCTCTGTAATGACATTATTAACCCATTTTAATGGAATCTTTTGAGGGTGTTTTGGTAAATTCACTTATGGCCGGTTCTAGAGCCATAAGACTGATTCAAGGCTCATATTATCCTCATTTTCACTCAAAAACACTTTCACCTTCAAACCCTAGAGAGAGAGAACTCCATTTAGAGAAGAAGGAGGTTGTTTCGGGTCAAACCTCAAGTGTTAAAGTTGTTCATCTCGTCAACGGCATCATTTTGGTGGTATTGGTAAGTCTCAACTCTGAATTTCATCTTTATAATTTGATATTCAAGTTTAGGGTTTTGAGCTAGTTAGTTGTAAAACCCATTTAGGAGGTGAAATGGGTTATTGTAACTAGTTATTGTTGATGTTGGTGGGTTTTGGATTGGTTAATGATTTAACCACGTTTAAGGCTTGAAAGTAGTGTGTAATCACTAGTGTTAGTGATTATAGAAGTGTTGGAACCACTTTAGGTGTATTTTGGTTAACTAATTTTGAAATGGGTCAAAATTAGGGTTAAGGTGTCATATTGGGCAAGATTGGTATTTAACGCTTATGCTTGGATTTAATTGGCATATTAGGACCATTTTCACTTGTGTTAGTGATTGTTGGTTAGTTTTGGCGTGCTTTGAGCTTGGAAGTGCAATTTGGGTCGAAATTGCACTAGTTGTCAATTTGGGTTGATTTGTAAATCCACCCTAATTGTGTTGTTGTATTTGTGAAATGGAATAGGTACTTTCCATTGGAGTGTCGCGGATTATTCGGTTGCATTCATCAAGACTTCGAGGTGAGTGTTAATATCCTATGTGCATATGTATGTGTAGGATGGGTGCGGGTCGGGTGAAGTGGTTCTCGGTCATAGAGCTCACTTCACATATAGGTGGATTGATGGACTTGTGTATAGGTCCAATTGGCACGGTTGTGCGTTTTGGTTGACCACCTTTGGCGAGGTGTACACTTTGTGTGTACGTTATCACATGGGCGTGTGATGTGGATTATATAACCCCAATTTCGAAGGGTTAATATTGTGAGTGGAGTATTTATACGTATGTGTATATGGCGTATCTATTTGTGGGTGTTATGGCATGAACCATCGAGCCGGTAGTGCCATAACATGTGTGCGATAAGATGTGAACCACGTGCCGGTAGCATCGAGTGTGAACCACGTGCCGGTAGCACTATAAATATAATGATGTGAACCACGTGCCGGTAGCATCGAGTGTAAACCACGTGCCGGTAGCACTATAAATATAATGATGTGAACCACGTGTCGGTAGCATCGACTGTGAACCACGTGCCGGTAGCACTATAAAATGAGCGTGAACCACGTGCCGGTAGCGTCGAAGTGTGAACCACGTGTCGGTAGCACTATAAAAGAGTGAGACTCAAATTCGTATGGTGTGAACCATGTGCCGGCAGCACCATAGCGTTATGGTTAACCATATTATGTTGTTGGATAATGTTTAGCATGTTAAATATTGTATACGTATATTGTTGTATTGCTGTGATGTAGCTAACCCTCCGGGTGTAGCTCATTGGCGTTGTTCACCTTGTCGTTGGTGAACTAACTTATACTTTGTTGATATCGTTAGCTTATGCTTAGAGATCGTACGGTATGCTTAGTGTAGTTGCCTTATACTTGGATGCTCCGGTATGCGGTATTTGACTTTTGTGTGGCGTGTCCATTTTATACATATGTATGTATGTAGTATATTATCACTCACTAAGCGTTAGCTTACCCTCTCGTTGTTGATATTTTTATAGGTTCGCATGCTTGGCGGCTCGGGTAAGCTTGGGGATTAGAGATCTTGGCTAGGTTGCATTAGAAGATCTTGCTTTTGGACTCGATTAGGATTTGGGAAGCGTAGTCCCAAATCACCATGCTCGGTTTTGTGTAAACGTAACTAGTCGGGTCATAATGATTACAACCGGATTACGATTTAATTAATGAACCATTGTATTAGGGAGTTTAAATTTTTGATGTATGTTTTAAGTTCATTGAACTTACTTTGGTAACAAATATGTTTTGGAATTAGTGTAATGGGACCTAAAGTATTATTTAACGCGTATTAAAAGGAAAAATTTTTATGGGACGATTTTAATACGGGTTGGGTTGTTTCACCAGTTATATTTGGCAGGTATTTAAGGCCCGAAAAATACCCTAACTTATCACTTTTGCATCCAGACGAATTCCAGCAGCTTTTTGACAAAAAAGGTGATTTTTGGGGAACCCCAAGATCATTCTAACACATTAATCATTCCGGAAACGCGTCTCGATTCGTTCATCATTCAAGAACACAATTTTCATTAGGTTTAATTCTTATCTTCATAATGAATACTCTTAATTGTTTATTTGTGATTTTGGTTTTAGCCATGGTTGGCTAAGCTTTTTAATGTTTGTCTAGATTGAATATTCGTATGTGTTTGGATGATACTTTAATGTTTTATTGATTAATGCATGATAATTATGAGTTTTGATTAAGAACCATTCTTGTGGGTGTTGATTATTGTTACTAGGTTGATTAGTGATCTTGCTTGAACAAAGGGAACCCTGTTTCAATTTAGTACACTAGTTTTTAATTGATTTGTCTTAATCAATTGGGTGCTTACTGGACCAAGGGGTAAACCGGGTAACAAAGATTAAACAAAATAGGGGTGAATTGTGTGGAGCGAACGCGTAACCAATTGAATCTTAATCTTATAATTAGTTAATTACTATGTCACAAATGAAAGAGGTCTTTGGTGAAAGGGAACCCTAAGCCAATAAATCCAAGTTTGATGTGTTTGCTAAAAGAGAACTCTGGGTAAACCGACTCTGTAGTTGCATGTATTGATAAATTGAACTAGTGCTTAATAAAAAATCATCCAACACTGCGAATAGGAGATCTAGGCGAACATTCTTTTATCTATTGAATTCAAATACCTTTACTTTTCGTTGAGTCTGCATTTTATTCTTATAAACTAAAAAATAAAAAAATATTGTTCTTTTACTTTTAATCAATCTTTGATTTGGCTAATCGTTAAATAGCCACAAAACAAACTATCTCGTACTTTCGATTTTCATAGATTAACTTAGTTTATTTTATTAGTTACAATCTTAATTCTCACGTTTAAACTGTCCTTGGAACGATTTCGGAATTACCAACTTTATACTATTACACGATCGGGTACACTGCCCGTTAGTGTGTAGTAATCTTTTAACCGGAATTTTACATTGATAAATTATATACTAGATTTTACACATCAAGTTTTTGGCGCCGCTGCCGGGGACAGTTATGTCGAAAATTAAGATTGTTATCTAACAGTTCTTTGTTTAGTTATAGGTATAGTTTATTATTTCTTTGCATTTATTCTCAATTGAATCGGTGTGTTTAATCAGTTGTTAGTTGTGATTTCACAGATAACAGGTAGTGCATGCCACATACGCGTTCATCTAATTCTCTGATTCTTCAACCATTTGCAGAACCCGAAAGAGAGTTATTCAGAGCGTTAAGTCAAGAGCAACAGTCTACAGTGGATTCATCTTTTTCTTCGAGTGCTAATATAATTAAGTTGGGTAGTAGTTCTGAGACTGTGGTGCCCGATACACCACCTGAAATTAGAGAAGAAGAAGAATCTTACATTTCATTAGATCTTTTTGAGACTGAAGATATGGCTGATCAAGCTGATCAACCGAATCGTCCTCAGACTATGGTAGAAAAGTTGAAGGCTACACGAGGGGGCCAAGGCAATTCGATTACTCAACCGAACATCACTCAGTCTTTTCAAATTATAGGGCCGATCTTGAGTTTGATTTCTTCTGACTGCCAATTTCACGGCAAGGATAGTGAGGATGCTAACGAGCATCTTCGTATTTTCAATGATATTTGCAACCTTTTCAAACTGCATGAGGTTGTCGATACTTCGATCAAGACTAGGCTTTTTCCATGGACTCTTAAGGAGAGGCCAAGAGATGGTTAGATAAGCAACCAGAAGGAGCGATTACCTCTTGGGATACGTTGGTAGACAAGTTCTTAACAAAGTTTTTCCCTGCGTCTCGAGCTGCTAGACTTCAAGCAGATATTTCTCAATTCAGACAAAAGAGCAGTGAGACACTATTTGATGCTTGGGACCGTTATTATAATATGTTACACTCGTATCTGCAACACGGGTTGAATGATTTACAAAAGGTCCAGATTTTCTATAAGGGGTGTGACATACCAACTCGTCAGAGTATTGATCAAGCAGCAGGTGGAACTTTAATGGATAAAACCGAAGAACAGGCTCTAGAGATTATTGAAAAGCAAGCTGCTTATACTCACGAATGGCATCAAGATCATGAGTCAACTCATTCGGCGTCAGTTAAGAGAACCGAAACCACTAGTGCATATGATGATTATGGGTCTATTAATGCTAAGTTAGACAAATTTGGTAGACACTTGGAGAAGTTGGAGAAGGACATGCATGGTATTAAGGTTGGTTGTGAATTTTGTGGGGGATTACACTTAGGAAAAGATTGTGATGCGGGTTTGACTATGAATCAGAAAGAAGAGATCGCTTATATTAGTCAACAGAACAACAATCAGTTTCAGGGACGTGCACAGTTTAATAGGAATTTCAAAAATCCCTATAATCCTCAAGGTAATCATGGTTCGAGGTTCCAGCCAGGTTCTAGTGGAGGATATCAACATCAAGCTCCCGGGTATTTTCAGAAACCCCAAGCTGAAGAGAAAAAGTCCAACCTTGAAGCTATGATCGAGAAGTTTGTGATGTCTCAAACTCAGCTTGTTACTACTGTTACTCAGAACAATGAGAAGAATGATCAAATATTTTGAAATCAACAAGTAGCAATTCAGAATTTGGAGAAACAAATTGGTCAACTTGCTAATTAGAATAATGAGAGGAAACCGGGGGAGTTACCGAGTAAGACATATAATAACCCGAAGAATGGGCACGTTAATGCTATCACCACCCGAAGTGGTTTAGCATATGATCTACCGAGGAAGCCCGATGAGTATGATTTGCGAGTACCATTGGTTAAGGATAGTGAGCCAGTTGTTGTTAGTGAACCGGAGGGGGGAAAGGAGCCGGAACAGGTGATTGAGAAGGTTGTGAGAGTACCAGAAACTGTTGCTGTGAAACTGGTAGTTAAAGAGTATCAACCACTGCTCCCATTCTAGAGGAAGCAGAGATTGGAAAAGCTGGAGGCAGAAAAGTCCAAGTTCATGGACTTGATTAAAAAAGTTAACATTAATTTGCCTTTTATTGATGTGATTGCAGGTATGCCCAAGTATGCAAGGTTTCTTAAGGACTTGCTAACTAACAGGAAGAAGCTGGAGAACGTGTCTTCAATCAGGTTGAATGCCGCATGCTCAGCGGTAGTTGCAAACAAGCTTCCCGAGAAGCTTGAGGATCCTGGGAGTTTCACCATTTCTTATTTACTGGGTAACTTGGATTGTATGAGGGCGTTGGCAGATTTGGGGGCTAGCATTAATTTAATGCCTTATTCTATTTACTTAAAGCTAGACCCCGGAGAGTTGAAACCCACGTGTATGGCTATTCAGCTAGCGGACCGCTCTATTAAATTCCCTCGTGGAATTATAGAGAATATGCTGGTTAAGACCGGGTCGTTGGTTTTCTCGGCCGATTTCGTAGTGTTGGATATGGAAGTGGATGAGAGGATTCCACTGATTTTGGGTCGGCCATTTTTAAATACGGCTAGATGTATCATTGATGTCTATGGCCAACAGTTGACCCTTATGATACTTGATTTGTATGAAACTTTCTCAATCGACCATGCTTTAAAATACCCTGCCTACACTGATGATACATGTTATTTTCTTAACATTGTGAATGTCCACTCTGAGTTTTTGCAGGATTTCCAGAGTTACAGGGTTCAAGAGAATGTTCATTGGTTGAAATTGACGAAGAGTTGCAGGTTGAGGAGGTGGATATTTTGACCACCTTGATGGAAAACGGCTATGAGCCGACTGAGGAGGAGTTCAAGGAACTCGAACGTGATGCGGATTACCGGAGCAAATCTTCAATTGAAGAACCTCCCGAGTTAGAATTGAAGCCACTTCCAGATCATTTGGAATATGCTTATTTGCAGGAGGAATCTAAGCTCCCGGTAATTATTTCTTCTTCTCTTACTACAGGTCAAAAAACTGAGCTTGTAACCATGCTGCAGGCCCATAAACCGGCCATTGCATGGAAAATTCACGACATTAAGGGTATTAGTCCCTCCTATTGCACCCACAAAATCTTAATGGAGGATAACTCCAAACCTGTGGTGCAACAACAAAGGAGGTTGAACCCGCACATGGAAGATGTCGTGAAGAAAGAGATCATTAAGCTCCTCAATGCAGGTCTGATTTACCCGATCTCTGACAGTCCTTGGATTAGCCCGGTACACTGTGTACCTAAGAAAGGTGGTATGACTATTACCACTAATGATTAAAATGAGTTAATTTCCACTAGGACTGTCACGGGGTGGTGTGTTTGTATTGACTATCGTAAGTTGAACGATGCCACACGCAAGAACCACTTCCCGTTACCTTTCATGGATCAAATACTAGAGAGGTTAGCGGGAAATAGCTTTTATTGTTTTCTTGATGGTTTTTCGGGCTATTTTCAAATTCCTATCTCGCCCGAGGACCAGGAGAAAACTACTTTCACGTGCCCGTATGGCACATTTTCATACTGACGCATGCCCTTTGGCCTTTGCAATGCTCCAGCTACTTTTCAAAGGTGCATGATGGCCATATTCCATGATATGATAGAGGATTGCATGGAGGTGTTCATGGATGACTTTTTGGTCTTCGGTGACACTTTCGATTCATGCCTTCTTAATTTAGAACGGATGTTGGAAAGGTGTGAAAAGTCTAATCTTGTGCTCAATTGGGAAAAGTGCCATTTCATGGTTCAAGGGGGCATAGTTCTCGGGCACAAGATTTCTAAGGACGGTATTGAGGTGGATCCCGCAAAGGTAACAGCTATTAAGAACCTTCCACCTCCCACCGATGTTAAGGGTGTTCAGAGTTTTCTCGGGCACACCGGTTTTTACCGGCGGTTTATTAAGGATTTTTCTAAAATTGCTAACCCGATGAACAAACTCCTCGAAAAGGACACGCCTTGGAATTTCTTCGAAGAGTGCCTAAAGGCATTCAATCTTCTTAAGGAGAAACTGATCAATGCACCCATCATAATTGCTCCGAATTGGTCCCTTCCATTTGAGCTTATGTGCGATGCTTCTGATTTTGCTGTTGGATCTGTTTTGGGTCAAAGGGTCGAGAAACATTTCCGACCCATTTACTATGCAAGCAAGACCTTGCAGGGAGCGCAATTGAATTATACTACCACTGAAAAGGAGTTCCTTGCGGTGGTCTTTTCTTTTGATAAGTTCCGGTCCTACTTAGTCTTGTCTAAGACTATTGTTTTTACGGACCATTCTGCTCTGAAGTACCTATTTTCGAAACCGGATGCAAAAACCTCGACTGCTTAGATGGATCTTGCTTTTGCAAGAATTCGATATCGAGATCCGGGATAAGAAGGGTGCTAAAAATCTAGCGGCTGACCACATGTCTAGACTCGAGAATCCAAATCACGAAGTCCTTCACGAATCGAGTATCCATGATGATTTTCCTAATGAATATCTCATGGCAATGGACAAGGTGGATGAGCCATGATACGTGGACATTGCTAATTATCTCATTGGGGGATTCTTGGAAAAAGGGTGGTCACATCAAAAGATGAAGAAATTCTTCAGTGACCTTAAGTAATATTTCTGGGAGGCTCCCTATCTTTTTCGTTGTTGTCCCGATGGGGTTATCCGCCGGTGTGTTTCCGGTGAAGAGTGTATGCGTATTTTGAATGAGTGCCATAGTGGGCCTACTGGTGGGCATTTTGGACCCCAAATCACGGGGCGTAAAGTCTATGATGCCGGCTTCTTTTGGCCGACAATTTTCAAGGATGCCCACCGGGTTTCCAAATCGTGCGATTCTTGTCAAAGGGCCGGTAAAGTCACCAAACGGGATGAGATGCCTCAACAAAGCATCCAAGTTTGCGAAGTATTTAACGTTTGGGGAATTGATTTTATGGGGACATTTCCGAAATCTCAGAATTATAGCTACATACTCGTTGCCATTGACTACGTGTCTAAATGGGCCGAAGCGCAAGCTTTGGCTACAAACGATGCACTAGTTGTGATTTCATTCCTTCAGCGTTTATTCTCTCGATTTGGAACTCCTAAAGCTTTGATTAACGATGGGGGTACTCATTTTTGTAACGCCCAAATGGAGAAGGTATTGAAGCGATATGGAGTTCTCCATAAAGTTTCTACTTCCTACCATCCCCAAACGAGCGGACAAGTTGAGAATACCAATCGAGCTCTTAAGGGGATTCTTGAGAAAACGGTGGGGTCGAATCCGAAGGAGTGGGCGAAGAAGCTCGATGAAGCTTTGTGGGCGTTTCGAACTGTGACGACCCGGAAATTTTCGACTAATTTTAAACCGAACTCTCGATACGATATTATATTTTTAACACGATAAGAAAAGTCTGTTAGGTTGAGTCTCAAAAATTTTTGAACTGTTTCCTTGCATTCATTTAACTTCGACCATTTCTGACGATTCACGAACGGTTGTGTGTAAATAAATGTGTATATATAAAAGTATATATATATATATATATATATATATATATATATATATATATATATATATATATATATATATATATATATATATATGATGTCTATATAAATAATATTATATGTATATTGTAATATATATAAGGTATATGAATATTAAATATTCAATATATGTTAAATATAATTAGTAAATGTTACATAATTAATAAATTGTAATATTAATATATGTAATTACAAATATAGTTATTAATTTCATTATTGTAATCAATATTAATATTAATATTAAAATCAGTATATTTTTATTTCCAATATATAACATATTGATATGAAGTTGACATATAAATTGTTATAGTATTGTTATTACTGATATTATTATTATCATTAATAATATTAGTATTATTACAATTAATAGTAATATATGTAATATTATTTTTAACAATATTATTATTATCATTATTATATCATTATACTTATTTATTTATTAATACTAGAATCCAATATTTTGTTATACATTACCATCAAGTTAAACAATCTTATCTGTAGATTTGTACTGGGCAAATCTAAATCCTCAAACACAAACAAAATTCAATTGAGAGTCATACTCAACTTTTACTGTTTCTTTATTTTTTATTTATTCCTGATTTTTTACCTGATCGATCCATTCTCAGAAACAAAACAAAATTCATTAAAATCAATGACTGATAATTGGTACGAATCAGTTTCATGTATCTATCATACTGTGTTTTTCTTGTCTCTAAAATTGTACAAACCAGAATTTAATAATAAGGAATCAAACAAATAGTATTGAAAGTGTAATTTACTTTTCTATTTTCCGTCTGACAGAAGATATGTTGTCGAACGAATCAAGCTTTACAGAGTTTGATTCCTGACTAATTTGTTAAATATCTGTACCATATATTGTACAATTCTATTTCAATACCCATCTTCATTTAAATTCTTGTTTTCTTCTTCCTGGATTAATTCTTCTGTCGATCAAATCAAGCTACGAAACAAACTGTAATCGAATCTTGTGCTGTATATATCGTACACTTACATATTTTATATATCACGAATGCAAAAAGAAATCAAACTTTATATTATTTCCTGTCCTTCCTTCATCCTGCTCGAGATCCTTTGTCGACCACCATTACTAGATAACAAAGAAGTATACTGCTGCTTAAACTGTGTAATTGAGACTTACAGAGAGATGAATAAAACACACATACATAATAGATATATACTTACCTTTTATTTTTCTTCTTGATGAACCGACACCGTGATCACTAACACAAAACCAAACCCATCACCACCAAGAACAACCTTATTTCCAAACACTCGACACCACTGCTGAAATGTCCCGTTCTTATTGATTAAAAACGTTCCATATTAATTGATTTCGTTGCGAGGTTTTGACCTCTATATGAGACGTTTTTCAAAGACTGCATTCATTTTTAAACAAACCATAACCTTTATTTCATCAATAAGGGTTTAAAAAGCTTTACATAGATTATCAAATAATGATAATCTAAAATATCCTGTTTACACACGACCATTACATAATGGTTTACAATACAAATATGTTACAACAAAATAAGTTTCTTGAATGCAGTTTTTACACAATATCATACAAGCATGGACTCCAAATCTCGTCCTTATTTAAGTATGCGACAGCGGAAGCTCTTAATAATCACCTGAGAATAAACATGCTTAAAACGTCAACAAAAATGTTGGTGAGTTATAGGTTTAACCTATATATATCAAATCATAATAATAGACCACAAGATTTCATATTTCAATACACATCCCATACATAGAGATAAAAATCATTCATATGGTGAACACCTGGTAACCGACATTAACAAGATGCATATATAATAATATCCCCATCATTCCGGGACACCCTTCGGATATGATATAAATTTCGAAGTACTAAAGCATCCGGTACTTTGGATGGGGCTTGTTGGGCCCGATAGATCTATCTTTAGGATTCGCGTCAATTAGGGTGTCTGTTCCCTAATTCTTAGATTACCAGACTTAATAAAAAGGGGCATATTCGATTTCAATAATTCAACCATAGAATGTAGTTTCACGTACTTGTGTCTATTTTGTAAATCATTTATAAAACCTGCATGTATTCTCATCCCAAAAATATTAGATTTTAAAAGTGGGACTATAACTCACTTTTACAGATTTTTACTTCGTCGGGAAGTAAGACTTGGCCACTGGTTGATTCACGAACCTATAACAATATATACATATATATCAAAGTATGTTCAAAATATATTTACAACACTTTTAATATATTTTGATGTTTTAAGTTTATTAAGTCAGATGTCCTCGTTAGTAACCTACAACTAGTTGTCCACAGTTAGATGTACAGAAATAAATCGATAAATATTATCTTGAATCAATCCACGACGCATTGTATACGTATCTCAGTATTGATCACAACTCAAACTATATATATTTTGGAATCAACCTCAACCCTGTATAGCTAACTCCAACATTCACATATAGAGTGTCTATGGTTGTTCCGAAATATATATAGATGTGTCGACATGATAGGTCGAAACATTGTATACGTGTCTATGGTATCTTAAGATTACATAATATACAATACAAGTTGATTAAGTTATGGTTGGAATAGATTTGTTACCAATTTTCACGTAGCTAAAATGAGAAAAATTATCCAATCTTGTTTTACCCATAACTTCTTCATTTTAAATCCGTTTTGAGTGAATCAAATTGCTATGGTTTCATATTAAACTCTATTTTATGAATCTAAACAGAAAAAGTATAGGTTTATAGTCAGAAAAATAAGTTACAAGTCGTTTTTGTAAAGGTAGTCATTTCAGTCGAAAGAACGACGTCTAGATGACCATTTTAGAAAACATACTTCCACTTTGAGTTTAACCATAAGTTTTGGATATAGTTTCATGTTCATAATAAAAATCATTTTCTCAGAATAACAACTTTTAAATCAAAGTTTATCATAGTTTTTAATTAACTAACCCAAAACAGCCCGCGGTGTTACTACGACGGCGTAAATCCGGTTTTACGGTGTTTTTCGTGTTTCCAGGTTTTAAATCATTAAGTTAGCATATCATATAGATATAGAACATGTGTTTAGTTGATTTTAAAAGTCAAGTTAGAAGGATTAACTTTTGTTTGCGAACAAGTTTAGAATTAACTAAACTATGTTCTAGTGATTACAAGTTTAAACCTTCGAATAAGATAGCTTTATATGTATGAATCGAATGATGTTATGAACATCATTACTACCTTAAGTTCCTTGGATAAACCTACTGAAAAAGAGAAAAATGGATCTAGCTTCAACGGATCCTTGGATGGCTCGAAGTTCTTGAAGCAGAATCATGACACGAAAACAAGTTCAAGTAAGATCATCACTTGAAATAAGATTGTTATAGTTATAGAAATTGAACCAAAGTTTGAATATGACTATTACCTTGTATTAGAATGATAACCTACTATAAGAAACAAAGATTTCTTGAGGTTGGATGATCACCTTACAAGATTGGAAGTAAGCTACCAAACTTGAAAGTATTCTTGATTTTATGCAACTAGAACTTGTAGAATATATGAAGAACACTTAGAACTTGAAGATAGAACTTGAGAGAGATCAATTAGATGAAGAAAATTGAAGAATGAAAGTGTTTGTAGGTGTTTTTGGTCGTTGGTGTATGGATTAGATATAAAGGATATGCAATTTTGTTTTCATGTAAATAAGTCATGAATGATTACTCATATTTTTGTAATTTTATGAGATATTTCATGCTAGTTGCCAAATGATAGTTCCCACATGTGTTAGGTGACTCACATGGGCTGCTAAGAGCTGATCATTGGAGTGTATATACCAATAGTACATACATCTAAAAGCTGTGTATTGTACGAGTACGAATACGGGTGCATACGAGTAGAATTGTTGATGAAACTGAACAAGGATGTAATTGTAAGCATTTTTGTTAAGTAGAAGTATTTTGATAAGTGTCTTGAAGTCTTTCAAAAGTGTATGAATACATATTAAAACACTACATGTATATGCATTTTAACTGAGTCGTTAAGTCATCGTTAGTCGTTACATGTAAATGTTGTTTTGAAACCTTTAGGTTAACGATCTTGTTGAATGTTGTTAACCCATTGTTTATTATAACAAATTAGATGTTAAATCGTTATATTATCATGATATTATGATATATAATATATCTTAGTATGATATATATACAGTTAAATATCGTTACAATGATAATCGTTACATATATGTCTCGTTTCGAAATCATTAAGTTAGTAGTCTTATTTTTACATATGTATTTCATTGTTAATACACTTAATAATATATTTACTTATCATTTAACATAATTAACCAAGTGTATCAATATCTTAATATGATTCATATGTACTTAGTAAGACGTTGTTATAACGATAATCGTTATATATATCGTTTTCGAGTTTCTTAAATTAATAGTCTCATTTTTATGTATATAACTCATTGTTAAAATACCTAATGAGATACATACTTATAATAAAATCATGTTAACTATATATATAACCATATATATTTCATCGTATAGTTTTTACAAGTTTTAACGTTCGTGAATCACCGGTCAACTTGGGTGGTCAATTGTCTATATGAAACCTATTTCAATTAATCAAGTCTTAACAAGTTTGATTGCTTAACATGTTGGAAACACTTAATCATGTAAATAACAATTTCATTTAATATATATATAAACATGGAAAAGTTCGGGTCACTACAGTACCTACCCGTTAAATAAATTTCGTCCCGAATTTTTAAGCAGTTGGAGGTGTTGACGTATCTTCTGGAAATAAATGCGGGTATTTCTTCTTCATCTGATCTTCATGCTCCCAGGTGACCTCGGGTCCTCTACGAGCATTCCATCGAACCTTAATAATCGGTATCTTGTTTTGTTTAAGTCTCTTAACCTCACGATCCATTATTTCGACGGGTTCTTCAATGAATTGAAGTTTTTCATGGATTTGGATTTCGTCCAACGGAATAGTGAGATCTTCTTTAGCAAAACATTTCTTCAAATTTGAGACGTGGAAAGTGTTATGTACAGCCGCGAGTTGTTGAGGTAGCTCCAGTTGGTAAGCTACTGGTCCGATACGATCTATAATCTTGAATGGTCCAATGTACCTTGGATTTAGTTTCCCCCGTTTACCAAATCGAACAACGCCTTTCCAAGTTGAAACCTTAAGCATGACCATTTCTCCAATTTCAAACTCTATATCTTTTCTTTTACTGTCCGCGTAGCTCTTTTGTCGACTCTGGGCGGTTTTCAATCTTTGTTGAATTTGGATGATTTTCTCGGTAGTTTCTTGTATTATCTCCGGACCCGTAATCTATCTATCCCCACTTCACTCCAACAAATCGGAGACCTGCACTTTCTACCATAAAGTGCTTCAAACGGCGCCATCTCAATGCTTGAATGGTAGCTGTTGTTGTAGGAAAATTCTGCTAACGGTAGATGTCGATCCCAACTGTTTCCGAAATCAATAACACATGCTCGTAGCATGTCTTCAAGCGTTTGTATCGTCCTTTCACTCTGCCCATCAGTTTGTGGATGATAGGCAGTACTCATGTCTAGACGAGTTCCTAATGCTTGCTGTAATATCTGCCAGAATCTTGAAATAAATCTGCCATCCCTATCAGAGATAATAGAGATTGGTATTCCATGTCTGGAGACGACTTCCTTCAAATACAGTCGTGCTAACTTCTCCATCTTGTCATCTTCTCTTATTGGCAGGAAGTGTGCTGATTTGGTGAGACGATCAACTATTACCCAAATAGTATCAAAACCACTTGCAGTCCTTGGAAATTTAGTGATGAAATCCATGGTAATGTTTTCCCATTTCCATTCCGGGATTTTGGGTTGTTGAAGTAGACCTGATGGTTTCTGATGCTCATCTTTGACCTTAGAACACGTCAAACATTCTCCTACGTATTTAGCAACATCGGCTTTCATACCCGGCCACCAAAAATGTTTTTTGAGATCCTTGTACATCTTCCCCGTTCCAGGATGTATTGAGTATCTGGTTTTATGGGCTTCTCTAAGTACCATTTCTCTCATATCTCCAAATTTTGGTACCCAAATTCTTTCAGCCCTATACCGGGTTCCGTCTTCCCGAATATTAAGATGCTTCTCCGATCCTTTGGGTATTTCATTCTTTAAATTTCCCTCTTTTAAAACTCCTTGTTGCGCCTCCTTTATTTGAGTAGTAAGGTTAGTGTGAATCATTATATTCATAGATTTTACTCGAATGGGTTCTCTGTCCTTTCTGCTCAAGGCGTCGGCTACCACATTTGCCTTCCCCGGGTGGTAACGAATCTCAAAGTCGTAATCATTCAACAATTCAATCCACCTACGCTGCCTCATATTCAGTTGTTTCTGATTAAATATGTGTTGAAGACTTTTGTGGTCGGTATATATAATACTTTTGACCCCATATAAGTAGTGTCTCCAAGTCTTTAATGCAAAAACAACCGCGCCTAATTCCAAATCATGCGTCGTATAATTTTGTTCGTGAATCTTCAATTGTCTAGACGCATAAGCAATCACCTTCGTCCGTTGCATTAATACACAACCGAGACCTTGCTTTGATGCGTCACAATAAATCACAAAATCATCATTCCCTTCAGGCAATGACAATATATGTGCCGTAGTTAGCTTTTTCTTCAGTAATTGAAACGCCTTCTCTTGTTCATCCTTCCATTCAAATTTCTTCCCTTTATGCGTTAATGCAGTCAAGGGTTTTGCTATTCTGGAAAAGTCTTGGATGAACCTTCTGTAGTAACCAGCTAGTCCTAAAAACTGGCGTATGTGTTTCGGAGTTTTCGGGGTTTCCCACTTTTCAACAGTTTCTATCTTTGCCGGATCCACCTTAATACCTTCTTTGTTCACTATGTGACCGAGGAATTGAACTTCTTCCAACCAAAATGCACACTTTGAAAACTTAGCGTACAATTCTTCCTTCCTCAATACTTCTAACACCTTTCTCAAATGTTCACCGTGTTCTTGGTCATTCTTTGAGTAAATAAGTATGTCATCAATGAAAACAATGACAAACTTGTCAAGGTATGGTCCACACACTCGGTTCATAAGGTCCATGAACACAGCTGGTGCATTAGTTAAACCAAACGGCATGACCATAAACTCGTAATGACCGTAACGTGTTCTGAAAGCAGTCTTTGGAATATCATCTTCTTTCACCCGCATTTGATGATACCCGGAACGTAAGTCAATCTTTGAATAAACAGACGAGCCTTGCAGTTGATCAAATAAGTCGTCGATTCTCAGTAGTGGGTAGCGGTTCTTGATGGTAAGTTTGTTCAACTCTCGGTAGTCGATACACAACCTGAATGTACCATATTTCTTCTTGACAAACAAAACAGGAGCTCCCCACGGTGATGTGCTTGGTCGAATGAAACCACGCTCTAAAAGTTCTTGTAATTGGCTTTGCAGTTCTTTCATCTCACTGGGTGCGAGTCTGTAAGGAGCACGAGCTATTGGTGCAGCTCCTGGTACAAGATCTATTTGAAATTCAACGGATCGATGTGGGGGTAATCCCGGTAATTCTTTCGGAAATACATCAGGAAATTCTTTTGCAATGGGAACATCATTGATGCTCTTTTCTTCAGTTTGTACTTTCTCGACGTGTGCTAGAACAGCATAGCAACCTTTTCTTATTAGTTTTTGTGCCTTCAAATTACTAATAAAATGTAGCTTTGTGTTGCCCTTTTCTCCGTACACCATTAAGGGTTTTCCTTTTTCTCGTATAATGCGAATTGCATTTTTGTAACAAACGATCTCTGCTTTCACTTCTTTCAACCAGTCCATACCGATTATCACATCAAAACTCCCTAACTCTACTGGTATCAAATCAATCTTAAATGTTTCACTAACCAGTTTAATTTCTCGATTTCGACATATATTATCTGCTGAAATTAATTTACCATTTGCTAATTCGAGTAAAAATTTACTATCCAAAGGTGTCAATGGACAACTTAATTTAGCACAAAAATCTCTACTCATATAGCTTCTATCCGTACCCGAATCAAATAAAACGTAAGCAGATTTATTGTCAATAAGAAACGTACCCGTAACAAGCTCCGGGTCTTCCTGTGCCTCTGCCGCATTAATATTGAAAACTCTTCCGCGGCCTTGTCCATTCGTGTTCTCCTGGTTCGGGCAATTTCTAATAATGTGGCCCGGTTTTCCACATTTATAACAAACTACATTGGCATAACTTGCTCCGACACTACTTGCTCCGCCATTACTCATTCCGACACCATTTGTTCCTTTCGTTCTATTAACCCCTGGTCCATAGACCTCACACTTCGCCGCGCTATGACCATTTCTTTTACACTTGTTGCAAAATTTGGTGCAGAACCCCGAGTGATACTTTTCACACCTTTGGCATAGCTGCTTCTGATTATTGTTGTTGTTGCGGTTATTATTTTTGTTGGGATGATTGTTGTAGTTGCTGTTGTTGTTGTTGTTGGGCCGTTTGTTGTAGTTGCGATTGATGTTGCGATTGTTGGGATAATTGTTGCGATTATTGTTGTAATTGCTGTTGTTGTTGTATTGGTGATTCTTATCACCGTTTTCCTCCCACTTTCTTTTGACTTGCTTCACATTGGCCTCTTCAGCAGTCTGTTCTTTAATTCTTTCTTCAATCTGGTTCACTAGTTTGTGAGCCATTCTACATGCCTGTTGTATGGAGGCGGGCTCGTGTGAACTTATATCTTCTTGGATTCTTTCCGGTAATCCTTTCACAAACGCGTCGATCTTCTCTTCCTCATCTTCGAATGCTCCAGGACACAATAGGCACAATTCTGTGAATCGTCTTTCGTACGTGGTAATATCAAATCCTTGGGTTCGTAACCCTCTAAGTTCTGTCTTGAGCTTATTGACCTCAGTTCTGGGACGGTACTTCTCGTTCATTAAGTGCTTGAATGCTGACCACGGTAGTGCGTAAGCATCATCTTGTCCCACTTGCTCTAGATAGGTATTCCACCATGTTAACGCAGAACCTGTGAAGGTATGCGTAGCGTACTTCACTTTGTCCTCTTCAGTACACTTACTTATGGCAAACACCGATTCGGCCTTCTCGGTCCACCGTTTCAATCCGATCGGTCCTTCGGTTCCATCAAATTCCAAAGGTTTGCAGGCAGTGAATTCTTTGTAGGTGCATCCTACACGATTTCCTGTACTGCTAGATCCAAGGTTATTGTTGGTATGTAGCGCAGCCTGTACTGCGGCTATGTTTGAAGCTAGAAAAGTACGGAATTCCTCTTCATTCATATTCACGGTGTGTCGAGTAGTCAGTGCCATTTCCTTCAAAATAGTCAAATGGAACAAGTTAATCATACAGAATATTAAGAGTAGTTAATAGTATTTCGTAGCATAATATGAACTCATTTATAAAAGCTTTTTCTTCATATTAGCGTTTTATAAGTTTAAATTCGGGTAGTACCTACCCGTTAAGTTCATACTTAGTAGCTAATATACAATTCAACTACTACAATTCTATATGAAAAACTGATTATAATAATATTTCGCGTTCAAACTTTTACACAATATTTTACAAACTTACAATACCGCTTATTTTACATATAGCATGAAATATAGCACACAATAAATTTGATACAAGATGGTTGTGAAGATAATTCTAGCTAGTACACAAGTCGTTCAGCAAAGGTAATAAAGACACGTAATTCATACGTCCAGAAACAAGTCATGCATTCTGGTTTTACTAGGATTACTTCCCATCCTTGGTCTTGTGGAACATAACCGTTATGGCCGTTGATAAGACAGTGTGTTGTAACGTCGTTAAAGGGATGAGGGTTACATAATGTCCAACAGTCCCGTAACAATCTAAAAACCTCATTTCTTACCCCAATTACCGACTCCGTCACTTGTGGAAACGTTTTGTTTAATAGTTGTAGCCCGATGTTCTTGTTCTCACTTTGGTGAGAAGCAAACATTACTAATCCGTAAGCATAACATGCTTCTTTATGTTGCATGTTAGCCGCTTTTTCTAAATCACGAAGTCCAATATTCGGATATTTTGAGTCAAAATAATTTCTTAACCCATTGCGTAAAATAGCATTTGGGTTCCCCGCAATATATGCGTCAAAGTAAACACATCGTAACTTATGGATTTCCCAATGTGATATCCCCCGTCTTTCGAATGAAAGCCTTTTATAAACCAAGGCATTCTTGGAACGTTCTTCGAATGTCTTACAAACTGATCTCGCCTTAAATAGTTGTGCCGAAGAATTCTGACCGACTCTAGACAAGATTTCATCAATCATGTCTCCGGGTAGGTCTCTTAAAATATTTGGTTGTCTATCCATTTTGTGTTTTTATACTGTAAAATAGATAAGAGTTAGATTCATAAAAAAAATACTTATTAATACAAGCAATTTTTACATATATCATAAAGCATAAGCACACTATATTACATATATTACACCACACGAATACAACTATCTTATTCCGACTCGCTTGTTTCTTCTTCTTCGGTTTTGGTTCGTTTTGCCAAGTTTCTAGGGATATATGATGTTCCCCTAATACGAGCTGTCGTTTTCCACATTGGTTTAGAAAAACCTGGTGGTTTAGAGGTTCCCGGGTCATTGTTACAACTTAAGGACTTCGGGGGTTGACGATACATATAAAGGTCATCGGGGTTGGAATTAGATTTCTCTATTTTTATGCCCTTTCCCTTATTATTTTCTTTTGCCTTTTTAAATTCAGTTGGGGTAATTTCTATAACATCATCGGAATTCTCGTCGGAATCCGATTCATCGGAGAATTGGTAATCCTCCCAATATTTTGCTTCCTTGGCGGAAACACCATTGACCATAATTAACCTTGGTCGGTTGGTTGAGGATTTTCTTTTACTTAACCGTTTTATTATTTCCCCCACCGGTTCTATTTCTTCATCCGGTTCCGATTCTTCTTCCGGTTCCGATTCTTCTTCCGGTTCCGACTCTTCTTCCGGTTCCTCTTCGGGAACTTGTGAATCAGTCCACGAATCATTCCAATTTACATTTGACTTTTCATTATTATTAGGTGAGTCAATGGGACTTGTTCTAGAGGTAGACATCTATCACATAATATCAAACGCGTTAAGAGATTAATATATCACATAATATTCACATGTTAAAAATATATAGTTTCCAACAAAATTTGTTAAGCAATCATTTTTCAAGTAAACACGGTCGAAGTCCAGACTCACTAATGCATCCTAACAAACTCGATAAGACACACTAATGCAAAATTCTGGTTCTCTAAGACCAACGCTCGGATACCAACTGAAATGTCCCGTTCTTATTGATTAAAAACGTTCCATATTAATTGATTTCGTTGCGAGGTTTTGACCCCTATATGAGACGTTTTTCAAAGACTGCATTCATTTTTAAACAAACCATAACCTTTATTTCATCAATAAAGGTTTAAAAAGCTTTACGTAGATTATCAAATAATGATAATCTAAAATATCCTGTTTACACACGACCATTACATAATGGTTTACAATACAAATATGTTACAACAAAATAAGTTTCTTGAATGCAGTTTTTACACAATATCATACAAGCATGGACTCCAAATCTCGTCCTTATTTAAGTATGCGACAGCGGAAGCTCTTAATAATCACCTGAGAATAAACATGCTTAAAACGTCAACAAAAATGTTGGTGAGTTATAGGTTTAACCTATATATATCAAATCATAATAATAGACCACAAGATTTCATATTTCAATACACATCCCATACATAGAGATAAAAATCATTCATATGGTGAACACCTGGTAACCGACATTAACAAGATGCATATATAAGAATATCCCCATCATTCCGGGACACCCTTCGGATATGATATAAATTTCGAAGTACTAAAGCATCCGGTACTTTGGATGGGGCTTGTTGGGCCCGATAGATCTATCTTTAGGATTCGCGTCAATTAGGGTGTCTGTTCCCTAATTCTTAGATTACCAGACTTAATAAAAAGGGGCATATTCGATTTCGATAATTCAACCATAGAATGTAGTTTCACGTACTTGTGTCTATTTTGTAAATCATTTATAAAACCTGCATGTATTCTCATCCCAAAAATATTAGATTTTAAAAGTGGGACTATAACTCACTTTCACAGATTTTTACTTCGTCGGGAAGTAAGACTTGGCCACTGGTTGATTCACGAACCTATAACAATATATACATATATATATATCAAAGTATGTTCAAAATATATTTACAACACTTTTAATATATTTTGATGTTTTAAGTTTATTAAGTCAGCTGTCCTCGTTAGTAACCTACAACTAGTTGTCCACAGTTAGATGTACAGAAATAAATCGATAAATATTATCTTGAATCAATCCACGACGCAGTGTATACGTATCTCAGTATTGATCACAACTCAAACTATATATATTTTGGAATCAACCTCAACCCTGTATAGCTAACTCCAACATTCACATATAGAGTGTCTATGGTTGTTCCGAAATATATATAGATGTGTCGACATGATAGGTTGAAACATTGTATACGTGTCTATGGTATCTCAAGATTACATAATATACAATACAAGTTGATTAAGTTATGGTTGGAATAGATTTGTTACCAATTTTCACGTAGCTAAAATGAGAAAAATTATCCAATCTTGTTTTACCCATAACTTCTTCATTTTAAATCCGTTTTGAGTGAATCAAATTGCTATGGTTTCATATTGAACTCTATTTTATGAATCTAAACAGAAAAAGTATAGGTTTATAGTCAGAAAAATAAGTTACAAGTCGTTTTTGTAAAGGTAGTCATTTCAGTCGAAAGAACGACGTCTAGATGACCTTTTTAGAAAACATACTTCCACTTTGAGTTTAACCATAATTTTTGGATATAGTTTCATGTTCATAATAAAAATCATTTTCTCAGAATAACAACTTTTAAATCAAAGTTTATCATAGTTTTTAATTAACTAACCCAAAACAGCCCGCGGTGTTACTACGACGGCGTAAATCCGGTTTTACGGTGTTTTTCGTGTTTCCAGGTTTTAAATCATTAAGTTAGCATATCATATAGATATAGAACATGTGTTTAGTTGATTTTAAAAGTCAAGTTAGAAGGATTAACTTTTGTTTGCGAACAAGTTTAGAATTAACTAAACTATGTTCTAGTGATTACAAGTTTAAACCTTCAAATAAGATAGCTTTATATGTATGAATCGAATGATGTTATGAACATAATTACTACCTTAAGTTCCTTGGATAAACCTACTGGAAAAGAGAAAAATGGATCTAGCTTCAACGGATCCTTGGATGGCTCGAAGTTCTTGAAGCAGAATCATGACACGAAAACAAGTTCAAGTAAGATCATCACTTGAAATAAGATTGTTATAGTTATAGAAATTGAACGAAAGTTTGAATATGACTATTACCTTTTATTAGAATGATAACCTACTGTAAGAAACAAAGATTTCTTGAGGTTGGATGATCACCTTACAAGATTGGAAGTGAGCTAGCAAACTTGAAAGTATTCTTGATTTTATGCAACTAGAACTTGTAGAATATATGAAGAACACTTAGAACTTGAAGATAGAACTTGAGAGAGATCAATTAGATGAAGAAAATTGAAGAATGAAAGTGTTTGTAGGTGTTTTTGGTCGTTGGTGTATGGATTAGATATAAAGGATATGCAATTTTGTTTTCATGTAAATAAGTCATGAATGATTACTCATATTTTTGTAATTTTATGAGATATTTCATGCTAGTTGCCAAATGATGGTTCCCACATGTGTTAGGTGACTCACATGGGCTGCTAAGAGCTGATCATTGGAGTGTATATACCAATAGTATATACATCTAAAAGTTGTGTATTGTACAAGTACGAATACGGGTGCATACGAGTAGAATTGTTGATGAAACTGAACAAGGATGTAATTGTAAGCATTTTTGTTAAGTAGAAGTATTTTGATAAGTGTCTTGAAGTCTTTCAAAAGTGTATGAATACATATTAAAACACTACATGTATATGCATTTTAACTGAGTCGTTAAGTCATCGTTAGTCGTTACATGTAAATGTTGTTTTGAAACCTTTAGGTTAACGATCTTGTTGAATGTTGTTAACCCATTGTTTATTATAACAAATGAGATGTTAAATCATTATATTATCATGATATTATGATATATAATATATCTTAGTATGATATATATACAGTTAAATATCGTTACAATGATAATCGTTACATATATGTCTCGTTTCGAAATCATTAAGTTAGTAGTCTTATTTTTACATATGTATTTCATTGTTAATACACTTAATAATATATTTACTTATCATTTAACATAATTAACCAAGTGTATCAATATCTTAATATGATTCATATGTACTTAGTAAGACGTTGTTATAACGATAATCGTTATATATATCGTTTTCGAGTCTCTTAAATTAATAGTCTCATTTTTATGTATATAACTCATTGTTAAAATACCTAATGAGATACATACTTATAATAAAATCATGTTAACTATATATATAACCATATATATTTCATCGTATAGTTTTTACTAGTTTTAACGTTCGTGAATCACCGGTCAACTTGGGTGGTCAATTGTCTATATGAAACCTATTTCAATTAATCAAGTCTTAACAAGTTTGATTGCTTAACATGTTGGAAACAATTAATCATGTAAATAACAATTTCATTTAATATATATATAAACATGGAAAAGTTCGGGTCACTACAAAGACTACTCCAAAGACATCGTGAACTGCAACTTCTTGCTACCATACACGAACTATTCTGCTACTTCTACTCATAAGTTTCTGCTGTAACTCCTAATTATTTTTGATAAAACCAACCATGAAACCTCCACCTTTCTCTTTTCATTTGTCTTTCACTATATCTCTCTTTAACATCGGATTTCAAACACTTTCACCACTCTTTATAATCTATTTTTGTAAACTGTTATCAATCAAAACCCCACCACCGAACCGAACCAAACCAAATCACGTGCAAGCCTACATCATATGATCTTTTATTAAAGAGATAAATATTAAAATTGATAAATGTTCCACTATGGCGTTTTTTTTTTCTTTTGCTTTTCCTTTATGGTCGACAACCATCACTTCAATAAACCCCACGTATCTCCCACTGAATCCCTAGTTCAAACTTTGTCTATTTGAATGTTTTGAAGATTTAATATATCACATAATCAATTCCTAGTGGCAAATGATGCATGTGGAGCTAAATACATATACGTGGCCAACCAAATTTTAACAATCATTCCCACTCACTTTTCCTTTTGGTATGTGGAGCACCACTCTTATGTCAAACAAATAATCGGTGGTTTTATTTGGAAACAAGTTTACTGTATTAAAGTTACTAGTACCCGGTATAGTTCTCGGCTTGCTGCAGTCATAGGATTTAAAAATAGACCTTTAAATCCATTAAAGCATGAA